>NW_012130069.1:729135-740579 GCF_000143395.1 Atta cephalotes | reverse complement strand
ACAAATAACTTTTATTTTTAGCAAAATTGCGTCTGATAAATAATTTTTACTAGTATAACTTCAACTTGCTCTTCTGCAAAAACTACTTGTCAGATGCAATTTTGCAAAGGAAAAAATTGTTTTAGCATAAATATCACGTCTTATACTCTGAATGACATCTTGTATAGAATATATATGATTATGTATTATATTTATATGAAGATATAATGATGATTATATATATATATATATATATATATGAGTGTATACATCTTTTATAACTCTGATCTTTGAATAAAGATTATATTAAAACAAATTTATTATAGATTCTGTGAAAATTACATATGAAAATAATACAAACCTATTTCATTTTTATGTTTTAGATTTTCAATTTGGAATACAATACTGGGATCGTCATTACTGACGATGCCATGGGGAATTACGATGGCCGGATTCTTTCCTGGAATTATCCTCAACTTACTGATGAGCGGATTATGCCTGTACACCGCTTATCGTCTCGTAGTTGCACATGCATATCATGGTAAAAAACTCTTCTATCATAAAACTTTTATGATAAATCATAACATATAATATAATTAATAATATTACGATTAATAATAATATTACGATTAGGTGGTGGATCAGATGTAGAAGTTTTAGACTTGTGCCGGATATATCTCGGCAAATGGGCAGAACATATCGCTAGAATCTTTAGTATTGCCGTATTGTTGGGCGCAACTATAGCTTACTGGATATTAATGGCCAATTTCCTGTATAATAGCGTCAATTTTATTTACGGTAAATTCTCGTCCTAACATAAATATAAGATATGTGTTCTCGTGAACTATCTCGGAAAACAATATTTTCATTTTGCAGATAGCATAGCTGGCTGGTCAACACATCGTGTATCTGAAAACATTTCATATAAAGAAGGTATATATACATGTATAGATACAAAGTTTTAATTTATTCCTCGAGAATAATGTCTCCACTGAAGTTTTATCGTTTCGATTTACAGTGTTGTGCCCGAAAGAGCAAAACAATAATACTATTGTAACTTATGAAAAAACATATGATATGCTGGGACCAGCATGGGATTTACGAAACACAGTGCCTATGTTTTTGGCCTTACTAATATTTCCTCTTTTAAATTTTAATAGTACGACATTTTTCACAAAGTTTAATTCCCTCGGTAAGTATACATATATATGCATCATTAGCCATTTTTAATACCATCTAAATATATATACTTTTAATATCTTATTGTATATACAGTACAAAATTGTGTGTACAATTGTATATTCTGATTAAAAATCTGCTATTAGAGATATAAATTTTTAATATGTATCTTACAGGAACAGTGTCAGTTATGTATCTGATTATCTTCGTTATAATAAAATCAGCATCGTGGGGCATCAACATGGATCAAGTCGAATGGACAATAAGTTGGGTAATACGGCCCACGTTTCCCGCACTTACCGGGCTATTAGCAATGTCATTCTTCATTCACAATATTGTAATCAACATAATGCAGAATAATCGCAATCAAGAAAAGAATGTTAGTTACTTTAAATCATATTTTCTTCTTGTATATTGATCCCTTGCAAAGAGTAAATAGAAATGATTTTATTTTTAGGGAAGGGATTTAACCATAGCATATTTCCTCGTCACGTTAACTTATATCATCATTGGAGTAGGGTTTTTTATGTGCTTCCCACTGTCTAAGTCGTGCATAGAAGATGTAAGTATGCATAATATCTTTCTGTAAAAACGATAAAATATTCAATATGACATAATAATTTATGTGTTTTCTAAACTAGATCTTATTTTATTGTAGAACCTACTAAATAATTTTCAAAAATGGGATGGCCTTACGATAGGTGCTCGTATACTGTTACTTTTTCAATTAGTGACTGTCTATCCTTTACTCGCGTATGTACTACGTATTCAATTACTGTCATGGATATGGAAAAGAGCGTCTAACAGAGGCTTAGTGCTCTTCATTAATCTTGTATTAGTTTTTATATGTATCATTTTCGCGACGTTTGTACCTTACATCGGAACTATTGTCAGGTATACTGGCGCTTTAAGCGGACTTATTTACGTTTTTACTTTCCCGAATTTACTACATTTATCCATTTTGAAGAAAGAAGGAAAACTAGGTATATGTTCGATATTATTTCATTTAGCTATACCTGTTATCGGATTTTCAAATCTCATTGCTCAGTTCTTTATCACAGATCATTAATCATATAATTAAAATCTTATAGACTATGTATATTGCATTTATGTATATAATACTTAATATTAATTATTTATAAATGCAATTACGTACATATCATTATGCATTTTAAAAGAATCCTATAGTGTTCAAAAATTCTACAACATCTAAAAAAGTAGATTTAAATGTAATAGATAGAAAAACGTTGGTGCAAAATGCATATTTATTGCATTGAGTAGTCCGTTATAATAATAGAAACTTATGAGTTGAAAAATATATTAAAAATTTAAGCATGATAGAGATTATATAAGTAGGTCAGAGCTGTTTCATAAACATAACAAATGACATAATTTATTTAATTATTCACGGCACATTAATCTAGGAATAATACAAATTTATTTTCTTACTGTAAATACAAAGATCGTTAATGTTGTATGTACTTTAATAAACACATAATAGTATTAAATACACAACAATTATTTTGTATTATAATTTATTCAATCTAAGTATATATCCTTTGTTACCTTAAATTTAATGCTGAGATATCTTGTAAACCCAAATGGTATCAACTCCATGTCCAATCGTCATAATAGGATGCGTGTTAGGAAGAGGAAATCTACATGCGATTACGAGAGAATCTTTGCGCAATTCGCTTTTAAATTTTTTTTCAATATCTTCCATCTGTAAAAAAGATGATTTCTTGATATACATTTTTTTCTCGAAGATCATGATGAATATTAAGGAAAAATTATATAATAATTTAAAATTATAAATAAAAAATTATAAAATACCATTTGATCTACTCCAAATATAACGATATTATCATATTTTCCTAGGTGATGTTTCCATAAATCTTGTTTGTGAAACGCAGTGTCGCTCGATAGACCGTTAATCAGTGCTTGAAGCTTCGAATACCATACTAGCCAGGTATTTAACTCGATACCATAGGCTTTAAAGCCATGTTTTGCTGCTGTGAGAACCTATTTATAAATTATCATTTGTTGCGATCGTTGGAAGAGAGAAAAAGTTTATCCCTGTTTGACATTTCACGGAGTATGTCTCTTGCGTATAGGATTACCAACTGTATTTTTTTAAGAATATTCTTTTTAAAGTTGTTTAATTAAAATTTTATATTTATAAAATTATATTAATAAGAGTTGTTCATAAAAATTATATTCCAGAAATTTTATTTTATTTTAAATATTTACATCTACAAAAAAAATTATAATATATATAATATATATAAATGACTGACTGGACCGATGTTAAGATTTTAAACAAGGAAAAAATATTATAAATAAAAAGCTAATCTCTGAAATTGAACTTGCTGCAACGTAGAACAATATATGTTTTCAATCTTCTCAAGGCAGAAAAAAAGTACTAGTTATTACCAACATTAATTATTTTGAAAAAATAGTTCATATGTGAAATTCTATACATGAAAAATTCTGATGTATGGAGTATTCTATACACTTCCCACAAAAGCCTTTGATACCCAAGCCTTTATTCTGTATTTATTTATGATTCTAACAAATACGCTCACTTGTTCTTTATTAGTTAAGACTTCTTGGAATAAACGTTTTATCAGACATAAATGTGCTCTATTTGACGACTCATAAGACCTTAAATTATAATGTAAGTTTTTGAGCAGCAAATTGAAATATTCCATCGTGCATTTAATATTTCAGTCTGATATTTTAATATTGGACTATAAAAATATGTATTCTTCTAAATAGAATAGACGATTGAAGATTTTATCCATGAACAATTATTTTTGACATTACACTCATGACATATCATCAGTTTTATAAAGCGTCTCATTTATATACATCAAAATATTAATTATATACATCAAAATATTTATATTATCAAAATTTAATGTAATGTTCCATATTTAAATTTGTATTATTTATTTGTTATACTGAAGATGATCTAAATTGTGGTCAAAACATTTATAATTGCCAATTATTAAGTCTGTTCTTTTTAGCTTTTGCATCAGTTCATCTTTCTTCCTTTTTCCTTCAAGAGGAAAAAAGAAGAAGAAAAATGAATTGGTGCAAAAGTTCAACTAAAAAGAATAGGCCTTATGTTACACACAAGTTTTACATGTTACCATTCAGTGTTGACTTATATTGGCTTGCATTTTTTACTTATTTTAAATATATATAAAATATATATAAAATTATATTTTTTTATGTGTACATATAAGCTATTTTTTTTTAGGAGATTTTGGATGCTTTCCAGTGAGAAACACAGATGATACAATATAACATAGTGAATTATTATATCCTTTTTGTTTGTCAATATTAAATAAAGCTGAAATGATCACTGTGATATATTGTAGATTTATTTTCTATGCTGAATACATTTTTAAAACTTAAAATGAACCAGATATTTGGTATTTGACAAAAACAAGAAAGAAGGGTTTAGTAATCTAGTTCATATAGGATAGTTCGTATAGAATAAAAAACAAACTTTGTATCTCTTTCTGGAAAGCATTCACTGCATTATCTGTGTCTAGCTGGAAAGTACCCAAAATCTTCTAAAAGGAAAGCAATTGACATAAACGTCATTCTATTCTCTCCTTGACATTCAATAAATAACAAAAATAAAATGACACTTGTGTCGATTATGTTTCCTAAAAGAAAAGTAACCACAACATTCTTTGCTTGTAAGTCAATAACTCAAGTGACTGAATTATCATACTTACAATACGTCCATCGCCACTGCCGAGATCAATCAAGGAGCCGGAGCGGCCGTTTAACGCTCGAATAACATTCTCTATTTGTTGATGCGTAGCTGGCACGTACGGTAAACATATTTTGCGAAATGCAGGACTGATAAATGGAAAACACACGACACTAATCGCTGTTGCAATCCCGCCTGGCGACACGGAGAGAGCTTATTGAAATCAGCGCAACTGATTAATTTAAATTCAATAATAAAAACAATATTATAACGAACCTGTAGCGGCAATAAAAAATAAGCCAATCTTCGATGGTTTTCGTGTCTCGATAGAAACCTCCATTTCGATATGCTCCGTTAATGTAATTTGTTTACATTGTGAAATAAACTTATTTCAAATAAGACTTAGTTCAAATAAGAGCGTTCTATAAATGTCAAATGTGAAATTAAGCTTAAAATCATGGTTTTATGACCAAATTTCATGTCCCAGACAATTGTTTGATTTCATTCATATTTCATGGGTTTCCACTTTCCAGTTTCCACGTGTTAGCAGAAATCAAGACTAACCTAATCATGCATGCTCGTCAGTGTTGCTGTTTTTGATAATTTTTCATTAATTTAGTGATTTTTAAGATTTTTTGGTGATTTAATAAATTATTTTCTTTATTTGATGAATTTTTATTATCAGCGTCCTCTACTCCTTTTATTATATATGTTCTTATTTTCAATTGCTCATTGGATCTAAATATTGGACCATATTAATATGAACCAATCAAGAATCTTAAAGTTGTGTTTTCTGGCTGAACGCAGTCAATCTATATAATTTATAGGAATTTTGAGGCCTTTTAGTGAATTGTGAAGCAGGGATTTAGTGAAATTATTTTTTGACCCGCGGCAACATGGCACTGATGCTCATATTGATTTATGTTAACTGTTAAGCAATATAGATTATCACCAGATACATGAATCTCGTTTATTACTCGTTTACGTAATACGTACATCACGCTGAATACTTTTTATTTTAATTTATCTATGTGTAGAACAACACATGTGCGTACGTATATTTTTTTGGGAACAGCTTCGTGGAACATTCTCATCCGCGCACATTCGGAACGGCATGGCAAAGAATTTGAGTGCAAAAATTGGCCCGTCAATTTTGAACAGTGATCTGGCGCAAATTTATGAAGAATCGCAAAAGTTATTGGATAATGGCGCGGATTACTTGCACCTAGATGTGATGGACGGTCATTTTGTTCCAAATCTAACGTTTGGTCATCCGATTGTCAAGTGTCTTCGTAATAAAATAAAAGATGCTTTCTTCGAGACACACATGATGGTATCCAAACCGGAGCAGGTATCTCTCTTTTTTAATCCTGTTGCTTATGTTTGAGTAGTGATTTCTCTCATATACTGTGGTGTACATACAGTTCATATGGGACTTACAGTTTAACATCGATTTCGAACAATGAAGTTTTTGTTTAGAGAAGTGTTCTTAGTAAGGATACTCTCGATGGGTTGTCTCTTCCTTCCGAGAAGAGAATGAGTGTATGAAAATATTTTAGTTTTACCGGAAATCAAATCCGACATCTCGAGCATAACAGAATCAGTATGCTGTCTATTCTGCCACACTCGCTGTCAAGAGATCATTGGCGTTTTTTCGTTATGCAATCAGAAGCATGGCTAAGATTCTTTTGATTTTTTAAGATGAAGATAGCTGATAGCTTTTGGTTGGATAACGAAAAAAACATACCAGGTGTATGCGAAAGTTAAACAAGATTTTCCTGCAAGATCAGAAACTGCAAGATAACATGTTTAAATTTTATAAATTCAGAATGCGTTTTTTATGTATAAAAGCCCACTTTTATCTCTGAAATTCTGTAGTATGCGTAACGTAAATTGTAAACTATAACATGTTAATGCACTAACATTGTCATAAGCACGTTTTAAATATAGGTCTAATAATTTATTGTAAAATGAAGTAACTTTAATTTGGTCAAAATTTTTAAAGATATCTAGATAGTATATATATTCAAAATCAGGATATAAGACATCTCAAAACTCATATTTCATACTTTTAAAACTGTATTATATTAAGATTTTGACATACATGGGCATTATTAAAATTTTGGCCAAAGTGAACTTCATTTTACAGTTTGAAATAATTACAGTGGATCAAACCCATGGCTGATGCTGGTGTAGATCAATATACATTCCACGTGGAGCCAATAGAGAATGTTCCTTTAGTTTGCAGGAAAGTGAAGGAAGCAGGAATGAAAGTTGGTACTCTTTACAAAAATTAATATTTTGTTAATATTATTACATTTAATTAATGGAATCAATTAAAAAACAGGTTGGTGTGGCACTCAAGCCAGGAACGCCTGTGGATATGGTGATAGATTACGTGGATTTAGCAGACATGATTTTAGTGATGACTGTGGAACCTGGTTTCGGTGGACAGAAATTTATGGAATCGATGTTAAAAAAAGTTGCATGGTTAAGGGAGAACTATCCTGAACTAGATATTGAAGTTGATGGTGGAGTTGGACTAGCTACAATTGAAGTTTGTGCAAAGGTGCAATTTGTCAAAGATTACTGCAATATATAAATAATTCAATCAGACATTGACACATATAAAACTATAATACCTCGATTTATTCATACTATACTAGATTTAAGCATATTAAAAATGTTATATAGTCTCAATGCAATGGCATAATATAATCAATGAAATAATACATTTCCTATTAAATAATGTGACAGTCATTATTTCATATAAAATATTTGAGTTTCTACAATTAAATTTATTAATTTTATGCACAGCAACTTTTAGTGTATACTAATCTAATGTGTGATTGTGTGAATTTGCTATAAATCATTAATTATTTTCATGTTAATATTACTTTTTAGGCTGGTGCCAATATGATCGTATCAGGCACATCTATTATAAATTCTGCTGATCAAGCTAAAGTAATAAGGACACTTAGAGACACAGTAAATTGCTATTTGGGACACAATCATTCAACACAGCGGTGACAACTGAGGATATTGTAAAAAGCATTTCTGCGATAATAAATTTGGCATTTTATACAAATGTATAAAAAATATATATGTATACAAAGATTTATATTTTTGAGAAAGTATCAATTAATGTAATAAAATCCAATATGATTTTAGAAGACAAATGTATTTATTTTATTTGATTATTTCTATCATTTATACAACTATTATTTTTCTAAGATTTCTTTAGCTACTAATTTAGTTCTCAATTCAGCTAAAGTCAAGAGAATAGCTTCTTCCGTTCTAATTGTTCGTGAACCTTGCTGTGGGCACGTATTTATATATTTATCAAATACTAGAGACGAATCATCAATGTTTAAATATGGATCCACATCTATGGCAGCTTCTAATCCAGCGAGACCTCCAAATACTATGAGACAGTGGTGATACTTTAAACTTTTTGCTTTTATCTCATCGATCGATGTTCCCTTATCAGATGTTCCAATCATCAAATCATATCCTTCTTTATATTGACAATTTGTCAACACCTCTGTTAGATTTTTGGCTAGTTTGACATTGTAGCCCCAATAGATACCAGTTTCTGCACGTGGCATGTTAGGTGGTACAATAATACCTTTCATTTTCTTCCGATTTGGTTGATCAGATGGTATTTTCACTGTCACCCTTAACCCAGCCATCAGCACCTTATCTACATGAACTTCATTTAACAATCCTATATTCACTTGAGAACCTCTGCCAGCCTTTATAGGCTTATTGGTAACTATACCCTCTCGATATAAAAATTCATCCTCCTGTCTTAGATGATGTGGCGCGTCCAATGGATTTAGCACACCCGCGTATTGTAAATCCTTATGAATTGGAAAGAAGTACTTTCTCAGATATTGTGGACACTCGAGATATTGTAATATCCTGGCTAGTTGTAGACATCCGAGCCTAGCCTCACCCAGCATATCATCCTTTTTGACCTTCCTCTTCTCATCCTCTGTGATCTCGCCCTTGTCATCGAACACCACGATCTCATCCACCTTGTAGATGCATGCAGCACGTGCAATTTGTCCTGCCAAGTAGGTACGTAGTTCTGGGGATTGCGCATTATCAAGGATCGACCCAGGTACTGCTATGCTGATGGTACAAATGTCCCTCCGCTCATATTTCGTATTACCTTCTTCTGTATACTCCTGCGCCTTATTTTTTGATTCTTTTTCGAGATCTTCTTTCTTCATCTTCTTTGTCAATTTTTCCTCCTTCCATTGTTTTCGAAATTCCTTCCGTTTACGATTGTACTCCTTCCAATTCTTTACTTCAGGCTTTGCGGCTGACATTTCTTCTTTGAAGCTCGTTCCCAATTCAAGTAATCACGATGAGAGACTTAACCTCAAAGCACTTTAATAAATGCATACAATATAATTCAGGATAAAAACAGCAGAAGAATAACAAATGATACTACATTAAAGAGACTGTTATTTTTAATCGTAAGATATTATAAATCTTATTTCAATGATTTTTATCAGAGAGAAGTGAGTTTATCCGAGATAGAACGCGTTTTATTTTTGTGAAGACCCTCTCTTTCTTTATCGAATATTGCAATAGCTGTCGATAGTCACAATGATTGTTTCGATACTTCGAGAATTGCAATAGCGCGTTTCGATAGACTTTGAATCGCGTCAGTCAGGAAACTCGCTCTACATTTGTCTAAAAAGTAAATCTCACGGGTAAAAAATCTTGTAAAATAATCAAACGTTTGTTATAATGTATTAAATTACGACTTAATTAGATGTGATGGAAAAAGATATAATCTTGTTCCGGTGAAGACAGATTTGATAAAGAAACCATCAGTGTACTAGGATAAGTTAGATAAATAATTTAAGGACGGTATTCATAGTCAGATCAATCTTATATTCAATCTTATATTCAAGATCGTCTCAAGACAGTCTTAAGAAATCACGAATCAATCAGAGGACCGTACTAGCGTCTTAAGACATTACTTATTAAGATTATATAATCTTGAAATAATAACGGACTATGAATAAGTCCTATCGAGCAAATTCGTATTTAACTTGCGAAAGTGTGATACATTTGAATTGCACAATAGGAACAACTCACCGATTTCTCAATGTCGGTCGCTGTGACTGGATTTAAATCAGCTTGGCTTTGCTGAAAGTGTTCACTCATCAAATTACATCGAGACTTTGAAGCGTCTAAGTAGATCGATTAAAGGTGCAGTGCAATAAAACTGTTGGAATGCGGAAAACTGAACGTAAGTATGTATTTATCATCCTAACAAAATATTATATAGACAGTATGATATAAAATGTCATATAATATTATATTTCTTTAAATTTTAGTTTTATGAAAGTTCTCAGAATTCTGCAATTATAATGTAAAACATGTAAAGAGACACAAAATCTTCATAAACATTTTTTTTTATTTTTGCATAATGTGATTATATAAAAATTTATGTTAATATTTATATCATATAATATATGATAATGGAATAATGCATATAAAAAGATGACATTAAATGATAACATCAATAAGACGTACATCATTGAAAAGTCATTTAACTATTTAAGTTATTTAAATATTTATGATAAAAATCTAATATTTGTGTAAAAAATAATATTTTTTATACATAATTAATAAATACATAAGTTAATAAATATTATTTATAAAATATATATTTATGAAAAAAGATTAAAAAATTCCTAGATTTTAGTGAAGACAAACTTCCTTTCTTGAATGAAGATAAAAACAAGGTCATTGAGCTTCCGTATGTATATATTGAAGATCCGATTCGTAGCATTCGACACCACAGCCTGATGCTTAAGGGCACCGCAAATCAATTAAGGAGATGGCCGAACGATCTTTTCAGTTCGTTTATGGCAGCGTGTCTTGTCCTTCTCAGTTTTATTTTTCTTGCTTTTGTCACGGCGATATTTTGTTCACCCATAACAAACAATGACAATTGCTGGTACTAATAATTATTAGTAATTATAATTTAATGAATTAATATTTTTAAGAAAATCACTGAGTAAAGAGATGAAATTTTTATTTTCGTAAAATAAATTAAGACAAATAAAAATAATTTAATTAATTTTTATTAAATATTTGATTGATTAATACTTTTAATTTACCGAAGGTTTTCACATTTATTAATCTTTTTAATTTATATAAAAATGTATTATACTTAATAATGACTTAATGATTTCCTTTTAATCAAAAAATATACAAATTATTATAATTTATTCAAGTGGAGAATTGAAGATTTCCGAGGATGAATGTTCCATTAATGTCTATTTCGTGAAGGAAGCTACGCAAGTCTGGTCTGGAAAAGAATTCTGTTATATCGAGGCTGCAGCAAGAGAACAACCAAATTTGAATGTATATCAAAATTCTGTTATTTAATTTACGTTTGATATACAAATGAGTAATTTTTAATGAAATGTTATCTTTTTTAATATAAATATTTGCGAATAATTACACACACACACACACACACACACACACACACACACACACACACACACACACACTACTTAAT
>NW_012130069.1:726086-728889 GCF_000143395.1 Atta cephalotes | reverse complement strand
ANAGTATTAATTATATATATATTATTTATAATTAATATGANAATAATACTACACACACACACACACACTACACACTACACACACACACACACACACACACACACTTAATCTTAAAATTTTAACACTTAACTTTTTGAAATATAGATTTTATCTTAATTAGTTCTTTTCTTTATTTAAAGAAAATAAAAATATAATCTTAATTACAAGAATAATCACAGTTAATTTTTTTCTAGATATATTTAATCAATTTGATGCGTACTTCCAGTACACCGAACACATCGGACATTTATCTTAAAATGGCACTAACCACCCAAAATGCTAATATTCATATCATCGAATTATTAATTGACAAATTTTTCAGCAAGTAATAAATATAAGATTTTTGAATCTAATAATAATTAATATTTAAAATAATATATACACACATTTTTTAATGCATTTTTATGTATTAATATATAATATTATATTTAATAATTATGAAAAATAATTTTTGAAGCTAGGATATTATAATAAAAAGAATAATTTTTTTATATATATAAAAAAATTATCTTCTAAAAGAATATAATTTAAAAAGAATAAACATAATTTTAGACATATATACATATGATATAAAATGTCACATAATATTATCACTACGAATTTTTTTTGTCTATTTAAAATTGAATTGTTTTTTTTGTTTATTTCAATTTGTCAATAAAATTATATTTTAATATTATATTTATATTTGTTAGAACAGAATTATCGCATATTGCAAAAGATTTGAATAATGAATTGTTGTTGATGGCGGCAAGAGCGTATCTGCTTTGGAACTTCCCTGGAGTTGCAATGCATCCCAGCGCATATTGTAATTTATCAGTCGTCAATAAATCACGATGGAAGTAAGTAGGTAAATACTTAAAAGTAAATAATTAATACTATTTTCAATACTTCTGTTTTATTTTTATAGTAAAATGGGAAAACGAGATTGCATGCCAGACAAATTAGTTACGATCGATCCAACGATCGATTTACAAGCGACAGATGTGCATTGTCAAGCATTTCTAGGTTTTCTAATACAGGAAATATCCAAGAATACAACGCAAATTTATAGTTTAAAGGATGCATTGGACAAATTTTGTCCGAGGTATACATATAGAGAAAAGGCCCCTATTATGAGATACCGAGTTTATTTTGGATAAATGCTAGAAATCTATGAACAGAATTTAAAAAAATAATAGATCATTTTGAAGAGAATTTAATAAGATTTAAGAATGTTAAAATTGTGTAAAATTTAATTCAAATTTTTTTTTATAAATTAAATGTAAAAAGCAAATGAGCAAATCGCAAAGTCAAAAAAGTGTGCTCCTAATATGAAATGTCCCGAGAAATCGATAATAAAACGCAAAGTACGTCAGTATTAAATTAAAAAATTTTATTTAATGTTTCTAAAATACAAATAAACACAGCCAGTGCACGTGCAAAATAAGTATGCGATACATTGTATTTAATTAACTCGTCTTCAGGTAGTTGGAAGCATTGCAGAAACAGGCACTTGATGTTTATTACGATTGTTCTTTTTATTATACAATAACATTTATACTTTAACAACGATTTTCACTATGACATAGGACTATAGATTATTTCATATTAGAAATACCCTGGGTATCTCATATTATGATTTCTATGCTTTATGGTTTTACAATCATCAAATCTAACTTCTGTAATTAAGCAATTCAACTTATCGTATTTTTTTATTAGTATGATCTTACTTTATCATTACATGAAGAATTTGTTAAAAAAAAAATATTTACTTCTTATTAAATAATAAACAAGGTTTAAAAGCTTATCTCAACGAAGACATCCAAATTCTAAAATCTTTTTTTGCAACTACTACAGGCACGATCTAATAATGAATTTTCCAATAAAGTTTTCAATCCAAGAAACAATAAATTCGTGGTGGAAGCAATAGAGCGTTTACTAGTTAATGAAAACACCGCTATCTCATATTAGGCCTATCTTATAATAGGAGGTTTTTCTCTACTTATGAGGTATACAGAATGTTGTCATATATATTCGTGAACTCTTTTTAGGATTGACAATTGTGCCGAGGTGCGAGTACTTGATTTAAAATCGCACTGTTCAGTCAACGCTTTTGATTGTCCTACGGTGTATAAGTCTGGAAAATCTTGGGAACTTACAATATAATCCAAATACTTAGTTATATAAGTCATAGAAGATATAATTTTCATTTTTCATAGAATTTAATTTTTCCGAAACATAAATATAAAAATAAAGAATTAATAAAAACATCTACAATGATTATATTTTGATGACATGAAAAATGAATTCTATTACGAAATTAAAAAATTATATATTTTGGAAATAAACATATTTTTAAGAATCAACATATGTATGATTTGTTTGAAAAGATTTATGAGAAATACGTGTATACAATATAAGAATACGAAATTCGGAGAATAATGAGAAATTTACATTTTTTTCGATTTTCATTATTCTTGATATTTATCATCATTGTTCAATATATTTTGAAGTTTCGATGTTCATAGAGCCACACAATATCCAGCCATGTCCATACTTCTGCCACTATATAAATATAAAAAAATTGACGTATATGTAAGTATTTATTATATGAAAATAAATAAAAAGATGACAATAAACTATATAAAATAAATAATAAATAAATGAGACAGATTTTAAATATATGACACTTTTTTCATATATAATATTTTTTAAATTTCTGAAATAGTTTGAGAGAGAGAGAGAGAGAGAGAGAGAGAGAGAGAGAGAGAGAGAAGAGAGAATA
>NW_012130069.1:718311-720716 GCF_000143395.1 Atta cephalotes | reverse complement strand
TATATATATATATATATATATATATATATATATATATATAATATATATATAGTATAATATATATATTATTCACATTGAATTATTTAAAGCATTAAAAGTCTAGCTTCGACTATTATAGACTTTAATATTCTTACTTGTTGTGTATTTATTGAATTGTTTATGAGATAAAGAAATTTAAACATGGAATTATTTAGGAGATATTCATGACTACATTCGATAGGCATTTAAGAACAATACCACACAATACACTTTTCTATCGAAATACCTATCCAAATATTAGGGTAGACAACATTACCTCATAAAAATAACTTGTTTCCGTTACTCGTTATTGATTTGCAAAAATAACTCGTTACCATTATCGTTTCTCAAAATATAACGAATAATTACTTTTCTGTTACTTTTTTCTTGATATTAATAGAATATTATATGCAAATTTTTACGGTAAATATAAAAAATATATCAAAATTCTATTTTTTAGTAGAGGAATAAACAAATATATATCTACAGTAAGCATTATGCGTTATTTTCATAAATAAAATAGATGCTGTCATATCACATAATATACACTACATTTTTTTGTAAGTTTTAATTTAAATTTAATTTAAATAAATTAATTTTTCATATCAATAAGATATTTTTAAATTACATTTAACTCTTAATACATGTACAATTTTCTTTTACTATGCACGATAGATTTGTGTGTGGGTTAATTTCCATAATTTTTGCAAATATACAAAAATTATGAATACATTCTTATATATATTTTAATATCTTTAAAAAACATTGATAAAGTTGTATATTTAAAAAAAGAAAAGGATAAAAAGAATTATTTATGGCAGTATTTTGAAAAAAAGAGTATTCAAAATATGAACGAGTCATCGCGAAGACTTTAAGAATAAAATTATATTATAATAAAAAAATAATATTGCTTGCAATCTGCATATATTTAATTTGTGAGATCTGACACAGAAAAAAATTTTATTTTAAGAAATTAAATATATTTGTAAAGATTATATCTGAGTTAGTCTATACGTGTGAATTGTGTAAATACGATGAAAAAAAGATGTCATGATTGCGTGATTTAGTCAGCCAATTAGATTTTAATGTTTCATCTCTGTTTTCTAGGGCTATAATTATGATTAAACTTTTATGTAGTTAGAAATAAAGTAATGTTAAAAGTAACTAGTGAAATCGTTACTGTTACCCCTAAAATGTAATTGCTTACCATGAATGTTACTCAAAACAAAATGTAACGTCGTTATCCATTCGTTAAAAAAGTAACTTGTAACGACATTACAAATAACGCGTTTTTACTTGCCAACCCTGCCAGATATAATCGTGAGTATCTCCTAAAAAATTTCTACCTTATAAACAATTCGATGAATGTTTGAAAACTGAAATGAATCATCTACCCAATACTTAAGCAAACTTCTTATAAACTCTACATACATTGTTTTTGCCGAAATTAATTCAGAGACGTGATATTTCAGAAATATCACGTCCCTAAATTAATTTCCACTCAAAATAAAAAATCAAAACATTTACTTTTCCGAATTTAATTTTTAAAAAATTAATTTAGAGACTTTCTTTCAAGGAATCATTTTACTGATGAGTAAAATGGTGAAAAATCTCATAATGTTGCATCTTTTATTCTATATTGTATTCTATATTGTATCTATATTGTATTCTAATTGTAAGTCATTTTTCATTTACAAAAAGTTAAACTTATCGTGTTCTATCTAATTCTTTTTATCCTTTTCTTTTTTTAAATATACAACTTTATCAATGTTTTTTAAAGATATTAAAATATATATAAGAATGTATTCATAATTTTTGTATATTTGCAAAAATTATGGAAATTAACCCACATTCAAACGACCCATCGTGCATAGTAAAAGAAAATTGTACATGTATTAAGAGTTAAATGTATAATTTAAAAATATCTTATTAATATGAAAAATTAATTTATTTAAATAAAATTATAAAACTTACAAAAAAATGTAGTGTATATTATGTGATATGACAGCATCTATTTTATTTATGAAAATAACGCATAATGCTTACTGTAGATATATATATATATATTTGTTTATTCCTCTACTAAAAAATAGAATTTTGACATATTTTTTATATTTACGTGTCTATCTATTGTATATAATTAATGATGCCGCGTCTCTATTTATGAATGATCGTTATTTATGAAGCTGGATTTTTAATGCTTTAAATAATTCAATGTAATTATTTATTACATACACACACACACACACTCACTATACACACATATATATATATATATATATATATATATATATATATATATATAGTGTATATACTACTATTATTAGTAGTACTACTACAACTAACTAGTTACGTACGTTACGTTAAGTTAACTTTAGTACTAACTA
>NW_012130069.1:709928-714677 GCF_000143395.1 Atta cephalotes | reverse complement strand
TATATATATATATATATATATATATATATATATATAATGATATTTTTATATATAAAGATTTCTAAAAACAATTGTTATTTCTAAATAAATAACTTTGCTTTGGTAGGAATATCCTATGCTACATACACCATGGTTGCTCATGCAACTCTGTGTCATCATTGTGGAGATCATTGTCTTCTTCGTGAGATTTTTCCTAGATGGTTTGCATATCAAACGCAATGAAATATTGCAAGCAATATTTACCTTATACAATTGGTTACAAGTCTTCTGTCTTTTTCATCAGCAAACACGACAAGTCATTTAGAAAAGTTTCAGATTTTTAATATTACAATATACATTTATATTGTTTTAATATTATATGAATTATATAACAATATAATACTTTTTTATACAAATATGTATAATTTTGAGTTTTTAAAAAAAGCTGCGATTTAGTTTTTTTTCAAAAATAATATCTGACAATAATTATAAAAAAATTGAGAAGATTTTTATTTAATTGATTTAACAATATGTAATATAATGTATTATTATTTGTAACATTCAAAATTTGACCGATCTTGGATTTCTTTATCATATTTGATGTATTCACATATACGGTCGTGCTTTAAAATTTTCTCAATATATTTTTATTTAAATTAAAAATTGAAATCTAATTTAATATTTTATATGAATTAGATTGTACGTGATATCTAAATATGTATAACAATTAGAATTATTTTATTTATTTAACTTCATTAAATTACAGTTTATATAGAGAGATTTGGTAAACTTTTTATATAATATTTATAAAATTATTTTCTTTAAATTAACCCTTCTTAAATTTAATTAGCAATATCGACAAGCTCATGAAAATGCTGATCCAAATGAGAGTAGAGATAAAGCCATAATAAACAGACGGTTCTGATATCATCCAACCCCTGGCCAGCATTGATCTCATCGAATCTGTGCTCTTCGTTAGGGGTAGTAAAAAACTAATATATTTCAAAAAGGGATGCATGCCCTCTATGGGCCAGATAATGCCGCACAACATCACAATTGGAAGAAAAGAACCCATTGCCACGTATGTGGCGCTCCTTTCATTGTCACAGAAACAGGCGATTACAAATCCTGAAAATTAAATTTTGTTTTCGAATAATTTTTGAAGAAACAAAGTATATGTAATCAACAAAAGTATAGTATAATGTTTTTTTTGACAAGAAAACACTTTTTTTATAATCTCTTACATAAAATTTTTCTTCTTTTTACATTTTTACAAAGTTATTGTAACTTGATAATAATCGTGAACATTTAATAAAAATTGAGTCTTTGCAAAAGAATTATATCATTTAAATATATAATAATTATAAAAAATTTTATGTAAGAAAGTTTTGGGATTTGATATTTCACGCAACGATTCAATCTTAAGAATAATGAACGGATTACCGAAGCACATGCCACAAAGGCCCGTAAGGGTGGTTAATACAGCAATCCAACCAATGTCGCCTTCGCAAGTAACTTTGAAAATCGCGAATGAGACGATGAGGACCATCACAACTTGCCCGAACATTACCGTGAATTGCGTAATTACTTGACCAAAGAGAATCTCCGTACCAGTGACGCCTGTATAAGATTACAAAATTAATTATTTAGTAAGATTTATTAATTTAAATTCCAGCAGATATGTGTGTACTCCAAGATTAATCTATCTAGGATTTATCTAAGATTTATCTAGGATCGGAATACATTTTTTACTTATTACGGTTTTTAATATTTTTCTCTTTTTTTATATACGGACCTGATACAAGGCTTCTTTCTAGCAGACCTTCATTTCTTTCTAGCAACATAGCGCCCGACGTCAATGCGACTGAGAGAAAGAAAATAATTCTAAAAAAACACGAATTCTTTTAATGCTAATAAATTTTTCTTGAATGAAGACATTTAAATTTAATGTATATGTACATTATTGTATTATATTGACATTAAGGTAAATATACTTACGTTAGAATCACTCCGGGCGCTGCAAAATCCGTGAAGTTAGGATCATAAGGTCCAAAGATTGGCGTTTTAAACTAACATAATAATTATAATAATAGATATAAATTGTTGTAAATAATAATTTACAAACGTAACAAAGATAATATTAAAATGCTATGTATAGTGATAGAAATTAGACAAAACATTATCTCTACTTTCATATATGGTTTTATAATCAGCCTAGTACTGGGCCATTACTGATTGCCATAGTCCAGGCGCAGTTAGTGTTTCTGATTTCTCGACATTTTTTATTTCTAGAGAAAGAGAAATACACACATAGATTTAATCGAGCAATTTTAATTTCACAAGATTTAACTCTTACATCTTACTAATTACATCTTATTTTATATTAATACTTATTACATATATAAATTTATAGTAAAAATATATAGTAAATACATATTATACTATTAAGTATATTACATACTTAACAGATGAGAAATAAAATACATCTGTACCCAAATAAGTTTTTATAAATTAATTTAAATGCATAACTTTTTAAAAAACTTTAAAAAGAATTATTTGTTTTCAAACAAATGCTACAATTGTTACATAAAAATTAAAATATTTGTGTTCTCTCATAAATTATGAATCATTAAAATAAATTTAAACGATTTTATTTATTCTCTTTTCTAGAAATTATTTTTGTGATTTGAAATATCCTTAAAAAAAAAACAGGAAGCATTTAACGTTATGTTAGTCAAAATAAGTTTCTGTTACAAAATCATTTGCAATAGAAAAATTGAGCTCATTTTGCGTAAAAGTAGGTTTAATGATACACAATGCATGGAAAAGTTGTTCCAAGCTTTGAGTTCTCATACCAGTAATAATTCGGAATAAAATTTTTGATTTCTCGAGAAATAAAAATAATTTCTCGAGAAGTGTGAAATTTAAATTTATTGTTTTTTTCAAGAATTTCTCAAGAAAGAATTCTCGAGAAGAAATACTAGGCGCAGTATTGGCAAACTACTGATGCAGTATTGGATAGATGATCCCAGTATTGGGCCCAGTACTGGTTAATCTTGGCCGTTCAGTTGACAGTCGTGTAGCGTTCGTCAAGCATTAGTTTTGTTGTAACTACTGGCGACCCTATATGAGCATATTAACATAGAGTGCGTTCCGATATTCACTGCCAGTGCTGAAACTATACAGTATATGTTACATGCGCTATAAATTTTCAGCACTGGCAATGAATATCGAAACGCGCCCATAATTGTTTACTTACGCTTATGGGTATGCTCGTTAACTTCTCGCTGTAGTTGCAGGCCACAGTGACTTCCTTAGCGAAATCCAGATATGCGTATAAGAGATCCTTTTGTAATAACTGGCCTATTTGTTGATCTGCGAAGGTATATTGCGTTAGAGTAGGTATTTATATCAGAACTCTCAAATAAAAATTATGTAATTTTTTTTTTATCAATTATCGGAAGATGTTCATTTTTCAAGATTGAGTCTTTTAAGATGCAACATTTAGAATGCTACATAAAAACATGAAAAATTATTTCGTTCTGTTTCACGTTCAAAGAAACTTACTAGACATGTCCATGATAATTTTCATCTCCGAGAAATTAATGTCCCATTCCTCGGCATTTCTGCCGAAATCTATCCTTGCCATAAGAGCTTCGGAATAGTTGGATGGAAACGTTATAGCTCCCCATGCCCATCCCTTTACCACTGCATTTCTGGCTTCTTCATCATTATTGTAGGGTAATAACTGTATAGTTTTTTTCTGTAAGTGCTGAAGATATCGACAGCTTAATAGCGACCAATCGCATCCGGTTCCAGGAATACACGGTTGCATACTGTTGTTGAGTTCGTGGTTGACAATGGCTAATTTTAATCCTATAGGATCCTTACCAATGGAGATGCAGAAGAGGACTATTTGGGCGACCGGTAAACCAATGATAAATAACATCATCCTGTAAGATGTAAGTGAAAATAAGAGATAAAAAAATTAGAGAATAAATTAAGAAGTGAAAGAAAATTTAATATAGAAATGTGATTAAATGAATTTGATTACCCGACATTTCGCCACATCCATAAAAAGTTTTTCCAGATAAGAGCTTTCATATGCATTGGATTAATAGTATGTTTGGAAGAACCTTTTTCTTCCGGTGGCAATGATGACACCTATTAAAAGGCATACAAGAATAAATAAAATTTATTTAGCAATTATATCAAATTATGTAAGAAATTATTTAAACTAATAAATAATTACTTATAAAAATAATCATTAAATAGCCTTATTTTATAATTAAGTAATTTTATAATTAAGTAAAAATGCTATACATATATAAGAAATTATTACTTGTACATTGCCATCATCCACAATGACTACACTTTTCCGTCGACTAGATATGCTCACATTATCTCCGAATTCACCACTCATTTCATCTATTTCGTCCTACAAAACAAAGAGATATTAAAAAATGTTTTAATAAGCTATATTGAGAATACAAATACTCAAATTTTAGAGTAAAGTAGATGTCTGATCTTTAAAACATTTATTGAATTAACCTCGGTACTTTAAAGGTTTAGGACGCTTGTATGAAATAGAAAAGATCTGGAAAAGATCGATTTCCGGTCGAGGTAATATTTTTTGCAATAAATTTATTTATAGTTTTTCAGCACACTAACATCTTTTTTATATCATATTGGATTGAACATCAAAATTAAAAATTTGCTTGTAAATTTAATTGAATTCGTGACATTATTACGATAGTTTAATTGTATTAT
>NW_012130069.1:697096-702155 GCF_000143395.1 Atta cephalotes | reverse complement strand
ATAATATACTACACACACACATACACACACACACACACACACACACACACACACACACACACACACACACACACACACACACACACACACACACACACACACACATACACATTTTTAGCGCGATTGATTATATATCAAAAATTCTTATTGTCTTTATTGTGCGAAAATAAAAATAAATGAAGTTACTGCAAACAATTAAAACATGATTAATATAAATTTAACGAAATTTTATACTTGTTCAAGATTTTAAAGACATTGTAAAGTATTAACACATATTATATCGATGAATAATTGAAAAGGAAGCGACCTATGTGTTACAAAATCTGCGTTAACATGTTATTACATCAAACCTGTAACCGAAAAATATGAGCGATGAGTAAGCTACATGCTACGCAACGCCGTTGCTTTCACGTAATTTGCTCATTTCTTTACGCGAGAAAGAGAGATGTATTACGAAAGAGGAGGCCAGCGAAGAAAGACTGCCTAAGGTTACGTCCGATCGCTTTCCTTTCTTTCGACTCTCCTGTCGTCGTTTCTTCCTGATGAACTTGCTTACGTCGTTGTCAAATGAAATCTATTTGTTAAGTTAGTTCATCAGTATTGCTGCAAAAAAGACTGTTCTTCGAATTAATTCAAATTTGATGTTTATGTAATAAAATGTGAATAGATCATCATTATCTAATAATGAAATTTTAACTTGCATCGAAATGTTGTTGCTTAACTTTTTAAATTAATTTTATTTTATATTATTTTACATTACTAGAAATTTTTCATTAAAATCTTCAGTATAAATATTAAATTACAATTCGTTAAATTACTCGTAATATTATATAATCATATCTTAATTAATTTATATTTATATATACAAGCGCGCGCATGTGTGTGTGTGTGTGTGTGTGTGTGTGTGTGTGTTGTGTGTTTATATGTAAATATATTTATTAAAATTAGAAAATTTAAGCGCATATAATTAATAATTAATGGAATTAGCCATTTTATTAATAATTTTTATGTAGATTGGATAAAATATTTCTTTCTGTTATACATGAGATAGATATTCTACTTCGAACTTGACGCATCAAGTATTACAAAATCTTTTTTGTTGTGTCGGTAATTTCCATTCGATCGACTTTATATCATTATAGGAAAAAAAAAAATTGCCATTCAATGACGCACAATCGTCAACTGCAATCTTGTTAGGATCGTTATAGAAATGCCAATCAAAGAGATCTCAATAACTTTAATTTATTTGTTAAATAACGTTATTAATATTAATATTAATATTTATGTGACATATAATATATATATATATATATATATATATAAATAATATATATATAATAATATATAATAATAATATATATATAATGTATATAATAATATATAATAATAATATATATATATATATATATATATTACTGCATATTAACAAATATTAATACATTACTATTGTAATTAAATATACGTATTAAATGTATTTCATTTGCGAACGTTCTATAAAATGACTCAGTAAGATTAATAATTAACGATAAAAATATTTACCTGTAAAATTTAAATGAAAAAAATGTTAACTACAATGCTGCTTGCTAATTTCTTCGAATGAAATCTTTTTGGAGAACGAGATCGGTCGACGTGAGGTTGACTGACGAGCACCTTTGCACGATTCTTCTTTACTTAAGTCATATTTCCTTATTTACATTACTCATATCTTCACATTTATTCAACTGTATTTGAGCGTGTCCTTCTACAAAGTATTGTAGAATATTCTCTTAACAATTTTCAATAAAAATTTCTTGGAAAAATGTTTTTAAGTGCTCTATTCTTAATTATCCTATTACACGTCAAAATATATCTTTTTAATAAAGATTCTCTTCACAGAAATTATTATAAGTGTATTTTTTAAGAATACATCTTGAAGCAACACTTTTATTTTCTTTCACATTTAATATTTTAAATAATTTATTTTTAAGCGTTTGTCTTATTTTTTTTATAATTTTTTAACAAGTCATCTACTTGTTTTACACAACACCAACTGGTCAACTATTTATAAATTATTGAATACATGTCAAGAATTTTGATCACTGAAAATTTAAAATGATCACTGATAATAATTTGAAATGTCACGGTTAAGCTTGATCTCTTTTGCAATATTATGTCTTCAAGAATTCTCGCTTTTTTTGCACATTTTGCTCCTGATGTAACATGTTTGGCCGCACTATATTTAAAATAAATTATAGATAAAAGATCTGTTTTTTATTTTTATACTCTCTAAACTGATGCATACAGTGCAATAAGTTAAACAAATGTATATTTGTTTTACTCCAATTTGCATCGAATGTACCAGTTTAAAGAGTGCAGGAATAAAAAACAAACTTAAAATAAAACAAAGGTTTTAAATATTTAAAGATAAAAAAGAAGCTTTTTAACTTTTAAACAAGATTTGAGGATAAAATCTTCAAATTTAGAAAAAATTTTTGTCCTATTTATTAGCATTAATCCTTTGAGATTTTAATTTAGGATATTTCAGTTAACTCCGTATCGAAAAATATATTTCAAAAACTTGGCAAGTAAAAAATTTATTTTTAAAGTATACGTGGAGTTAATTAAATTTTCAAAAAATTTTTTCTTTTTTTTCCTTCTCTATATTTGTAAATATAAGATAAATAAAAATAAAAAATTGTGTTTATAAAAATATAAAATTTATAAAACAAACGGTTTCAAATATTTATTTTTAAAAAACTTTTCATGCAAAATATTATGAAGAACATAAAATAATTCTTTACTTTAACAAAACCGTAAGTCTAATAATTAACCTAATCGCGATTCAAAGTAAAGCTAACTTTTTAGAGAAAGAATTGTTATCATGAAAATAAAATTACTTATAATTCATTATAATTATTTATAAAAAGTTATAAAAATCTAAAGCTCCACAACAAATCCAAATTAATAAAATATATTTCAAATAAAATTACTTATAAAATAAAATTACTTATAATTCATTATAATTATTTATAAAAAGTTATAAAAATCTAAAGCTCCACAACAAATCCAAATTAATTTAAAAAGAAAAATTGTCAGGTAGATAAAAAAATGGTACAATTGCGATTTTAATGTTGATATAATTTAAACTTGAGAAGATTAAAAAAGATTTAAATATTTTGTTCTATCTTGTATAATAATTTCTAATAATTTCTGTACAAAAACATACATAGCGTAACGATCAATACGATTTTTCAAATACTTTTAACAGTTAAGAAAATGTTGAAAGGTGAATATTCGTCTATTTTATACGGACTATTACATGCGATAAAAAATTAAAAACAAATTTTTTTCATAAAAGATCAAAGCCATTTAAAATTTTTTAAATAGCATCATAATTTTCGCAAGGAATGCAAGAATTCGGATTTGATTCCCGGGAGGGTGAGGAGCAGCCTGATACTATTAGGCTGCTCCTCGCCCTAATGAAGAGAACTGCAAGATTCACGAAATGTTGGCATTCCAAGAATGGATCTAGACATGGAAGAAATCCGCGAAACATATAATCTTTATTCATCTATCAACTTTTTCTTAACTATTGGAAGTGTCTAAAAAATTATGCAGACTTTTATGCTAAACTCTGTATGTAACTTCCGAACATTACCATTCAAAGGTCAAAATCCAAGTTCTTCAGTTATTGCTAATAAAATCTCAGCCATTAAAGATTTTACGATGCAGAAAATTAATAAAAGTGCTTAGTAAAAATCATTTATTAAAAAAAATTAAATTTTCAAATCGCTAAAAGATAAAAGAGACAATAAAATTAGTGATGTTTAATTTTATAAAATAATTTTTGGCTTGTAGCCCTTTTTCTTTGTTACACAAATATTATTTATTTTATTTTAAGATGAAGAAAATCTGTTTGTGAAATTTCTAGTTTGTTTTAAGCAAGAATCATGAATTCACAACTTTGAAATAATATCAAATGTGTAAAATAACAAAAGATTTAAAAATTATAAAAATGTTTAAAAAAATTTAAAAACTTTTATAAAATCACTTTATTCAAAATTGCATTAAAATTAAGTTCTTGATAATGCTTAAAACAATTAGGAGTTTCGCAAACAGATTTGTATCAGTTAGAATCTAGAAATTGTAACATTTTATATAAGAACTGTTTTAGACTTTTTATTGCAATATTCATGATGCGAATATATTGTGAGTGCCTTAAAGTTTCTTAAAAAAATTTTAATATTAAAAAATTTTAATATTTAATATTCATAAAAAATACATAAAAGTAATTTTAAAATACATCAGATACAGATTTGCATGTAGACACTATATACCAATCACAATTGCGAGATTACGCGTAGTTATCTCACGCAGAAACCAACGGATTGAAATCGAGAGTGCGACCAGGAAACTGAGAGGCCGTACGAGAGTAAGAGTGGCCTGACCGCGACGAGGCTCAGCGAGAACTGGCTTTGCTAAAGCGCAGCAAGACCGCGGACAATCAAACACCTGCTTGTGCAATCATCCGTTTTGAGCAAAACAGTTTGCTTAAAGGGGAGGGGCTTCTCCAATAATGTTTAAACAAATCCAGAATCATGGAAATATTTAAAGTAATATTCAGATGTGTTACGTCTGACATCTAATTTTGAAAAAACTCTTGGCTAATAAGAAATTTATCTTAAAGAAATATTTCTTCAGAAATTATATTTTTAGATAATTTTTTTTTTTTAGAAATAGCTATTGAGTGTCACGACAATTTTTCATTTCAGAAAATGTTAAATAAAGTGCAGAATCTCGCTTTGTACGTTAGATCTTTCTTGCAGTATACGTCCTATATTTGGTTCAAGGTAAAACGGAACCGGTCTATCCAAGAGGAAGAGATGCTCAATAATATATTTTTATTCATACTAAAGATTTTTATCTTACTAAGATATATGAAAAATAGAGAATAATTTTTTTACTAAGAAGATATATGAAAAATAGAAAATACGTTACAATAATTTGTGAATAAAATAGGTAATTTTAAACCAATTTCTTTCAGTAAAAGTTAAAAATACTATCTGTACAATATATTTTT
>NW_012130069.1:688743-691500 GCF_000143395.1 Atta cephalotes | reverse complement strand
ACACACACACACACACACACACACACACACACACACACACACACACACACACACACACACACACACACACACACACATACACAGAATATTAATATTAAAATCATACTAAAATATAAATGTTAAAAAATTATTATTAAAATATACTAAAATTATTATTAAAAAATATTGGATTAAATATTATCTTTTTCATATAATAAAAGAGAAATTCCTTTATCGTCTAATTAATAAAATAAATTTTTTATTATCTATTCTTTTAACGAAAGAATATCTTATTGATATACATAATTGTAAAACACGAAAAGAAAACTTACTACTTTATTTTAAGAAACATCAATCATTTTTTCAAATTATTCCTTTATCTTAAAAAATATTAAAATGTCTCTATATACTCAGCAAGTATATAGATATATCTTATAGATTTCTTCTGTAGAATATATAGTAAAATATCTAGAAGTAGAATGTTATATAATTTATTTATGTAATATTTATTTTAAAAATGTGTTAGATAATGAGATAATTAGATAGCAAGAAATAATTATACATGCAATATATAGAATATTCTACAATTTATGCAATTTGTTTTCTTGTTAATATATAAAAATTTTAATGCTTTTGATGAAAAATATAAAACTAGATGTATTGTGCATTATAATCTTTACTTTAAAAAATTGTGAATTCATAATAATTAATTATTACATAATAAATTTTTTGTTTTAAGTCAATTGTTATAATCAAAATTGCAATAATTGCTACAGAACATTTGATATGATTTGCTTAAATACATTTTTCTTTATTTTATTCATAATTTGTTTATAAATTTATCACAAAATCGAAGAATAAAGAATAATTATTCATTTATTACAAATTATTATATCCATTATCTCTTAGTAATTTTTTAAGTATTCTATAAAAATAACATAACGGATTTTTATTTATTCTGCTTTATTGATTAATAGATAAAAATAATAGATAAAATTTTATTAGAAATAAATGTATTTTACAAATTTTTAAATTTTATTTTAATATAAGATAAAAAAAATTGAAGTTTTTCTTGAAATTTAACGGAAAAAAATTTGTAATAAAAGTGTTTAATTAGTTAATTGTTAGCGAAACGATAAATGTAACGCTCCATGCTCTTTTCGCAATATTACCTACTATGCGAGTGAAATTTGAGTAGAAACCGGAACGATGCTCTGGCAATCTTATTGCGATGTTAGTATGATATGTATGGCCATGGTAAATTATATGTATGTACCGTGTAGTATACATAGTACTTATAAAATAATGTGTATTTTCATTGCACAAATGCGTAAAAAACAAAGTATTAAAAAAAACCGGTAAAAAGAGGAAAAAAAATTAAAAACATAAGACTATTGATATACATTAAAATATTAATTAATAGGAAAATATAAATATTAAATAAAGAAATAAAAAAATAATAGATAATAAATAATAATTTAAAATATAAAATGTAAAAGTATGTAATGATTTTATTTATTAATATATTTATCTAAATAATTGATTAAATGTAAGTAAATATATTTATGTAAAGTATAATAAATAAATAAAAACGAAACATTTTTTTACATAACTAGGAATGGAATTTTTAGAATGTAGAATTGCCAACATTAAAACTAAATGCGCTACGAATATTGAATACATCAAGGCGATCTTCTTTTTTTTAGATCTCTTATTTGTCGGTCATTTTTTCTTCAGATAATGACAGCAATGTAGTTTGCAGATGTTTTCTGTTTAATATTTTCTATTTACATACATTTCCTGCACAACATTTAAATTTTAAATAAAAATGCATAATAATAAATCTAATAAAAATTTTATAAATATTGCATCACATATAAGCAATTTAGATAAACAAAAATTATAAGAAAAATATTAATTCCGATGAATTATATGATTCAAATAATTCATTAATTTATATAATTTAAATTTATATAAATTAAATTTATTATTAAATTCATTAATTTATATAAAAATGATGTATATAATTACATTTCTTTATATTTTAAAATTTGTTTTTTATCATCTGTTAAGATATTCTAATGCTAGATATTTTTTGCTGAAAATAAAATCAGTCTACATATAAAATGAAATTTTATTTAACTGATAAAAAGCATACATAAAGCTTCGAACCAACTATACATTGGTATTCTAAATATGTGCGACAGCGCGTATAGCTCCTTTAATATTTGATAATATGTATATATACTTGACAATATGTACACGAAATATACATGGTGTCTGCAATATAAATATATGATCACAATTTGATTCGTATTCGTAAACCAGAACCGCAGTAAAATATAATAATTGCGACAAGAAAATTAATTATTATTTATTGAATCATAGAATTATTACGGATTTTTTATATTTCAGTAAATAAGGTAAACAGATACTGTTGTATACGTTTAATGGAAAATTATAAAAAATAGAGACCTGCATACCTGTATTTAGTTTTAATTATGAGTGATTTAATTAACTGAACAAAGAAAATATGAAAAAGGTTTTAATAAAATATTTACATAGATTTTTATTTTTCTCTTCTAATTCTCTTCTAATAAATCATTATTAATTATTAAGGTCCAATCGAAACCATATTTAGACTTCCGGCCGAAACTGAAAATGAATTTGATTATCATTCAATTCAGCCGAAAACTAAATCGAAACCAAAACTTAGACCTTAGAAATTTTACTGAGAGAGAGAGAGAGAGAGAGAGAGAGAGAGAGAGAGAGGAGGGA
>NW_012130069.1:677570-688723 GCF_000143395.1 Atta cephalotes | reverse complement strand
GAGAGAGAGAGAGAAAGAGAGATAAAAATTTATTTTAGAGTGTATTAAAATTATTTCTATAATAATTTAAATTAATTTTAATTATGTAATAATTACATAAATTCTTCAATGGGAAAATTTTACTATGTGCTGAGGTGTCGAAAGATGCAGCAGACAAATAGGACAGATTCAATCATCGTTCGATGTTAAAATTACTGCGTATGATCTGCATTTCTCCCAGCGATCGTTATGCAACTTGATACTTATGACTTTCTTTCATATAGCGGAAATGACGCGCAAAGAGAGTGTTCGGGAGTCTGAAATCATCTTGAAGCACCGATTACGCTTTCGTTTTCTCTGCTTGCGCTATTACATTTGTCTCATATTTTCAAATAGTTACATAATTGCTCTTGAATTGCAAACTAGTCGAAGCCTTCTAACTCAGCTAACAAACAGTTAGATGTCTTATGGAAATCATGTGTGTAATCGATAATCTTATGCAAAATGCACGTGCATTTATTCTGCAACGTGAATCGCGAATGTTCAAATGGGAGCACTGACATGTTTCCAAACGAAGACAAGGTCGACCAGCTTCTATCTGAAATTCAGATATCATTTCGAGACGTCAGGTATTTATAAATAATCAGGAAGATGATACTTTCTATAAAAACTATCTTGAAGAGTTTAAATAACGTAGATGAAAAAGAATAAAAAAAGGTTTATTTTGTGGAATAATAATGTATATTATAAATATTAATCAAAAGAGTATTTAGTTATTACATAAATCAATCAAGTGATTTCTTGCACCAAACTCGAATGATTCACTTTGTATTTATTTTTGCATTATTTACTACAGGAAAGTATACTTGGTTGCATAATAGTAGGCGTATTCAGAAATGACATTTACTCAGAAGATAAAAATGATAAAATCTGTAGGAAGCTCGGAGCTTTAATCAAAGAAATGTATAGATTGTCAATATACCAGAGCAATTAACTTATTATTTTATTTTTAAGATTTGTATTCTTACACAAAAATTAATAATAGATCATATCATATCTACTATCATTATTAAAATAAAAATAAAAATAAAAATAATAGTATTATTGTAGTTAATAATAATAATTTTAATACAAATTTAATAATAATATTATCAATAACATTATTGCAATTACATAAAATGTATAAAGATATAAAAATTACAATTTTTAATAATCATAATTTAAAAATTTTACATACAAAGTATCTTATTTTATATAATCAATTTTTTTTAAATTCATTGAGGATAAAAAAAAATGATTCAGGAAATGGAACGGTTTCAAAATGAAACAAAATAAATTGGATTTTAAAACTAAAGATTGATATTTTCGCGTGGCATTAAAGCAATTAAAAAAAAAATACTTGCTGCTATATGTAATGAAATTTTCAGGACTATTTGTTTAGGTATGCGTGAGTATGTGTGTGTATAAACATATATATAATGTATATATTAATTTGAAACATTAAACTAAAAGCATTTTTTAAGTATAAGTATCTTAATTTCACATTCTTTAAATAATTTTTTTGAATTTAATCACGACTACTTTTTTGTTCTTATTCTAAAAAATATAAAAAAAAATTTTTTATAATTTTTTTAGTTACATATGGCTCGAATCTTTTAGAAAATTATTTGAAAATTGTTTATACAAAACAAACAAACAATTTCTTTTACATATTCAATGTCACAAAATACGAGCTTATGTGTGACGATCCAAATTTCGCCCTCTCTTTTTGGTAATGCTGTACGCCTTATATACAACATGCAGTAAACAATGTTCCTGATAGCCAGAATCGTATATCTTAGAATGTTACCGATAGTCGAGTTAAACTGCCTGGGAGGCAGTTTAACTCGACTATCGGTAACATTCTATCCTTATAGTAACAACATAACGACAAGGAAAATCGGCACTTGCACAAATACGAATGAAATAAATCAAATTGTCCTCACTTAACGCGATTTATTACGTTATTGCCACGCGATTATTGCCACTTCCTCCCCCTGCTCCGGGGGGGTGCACAACTTCCACTGCACCTCCCTCCCAAATTCAAGTGCGACTTTGTTGCTAACAAAGTTTCCGGTAAGCTGGAAACTTTGTCAATCTTTCGAAATCTTGATTTTATGTAAATTACATGAACGATTGTTTAATTTCATAATTGTGATTAATGTGATTTTATAATTGTGATTAAGAAATGACTCAATAATAGAACACTTTTTCAATCTTAAGAAATGTTTCAATAATATCAACAATAGGAATGTGCAAGATCGGGTCGTGATGGAAACGGGAATATTTTTCGGGATCGGGACGGGATTTTGAAATTTTCGGGATTCCCGAAAATGTTCGGGCTTCCTGAGAATGTTCGGGATTTCTAAAAATATTGAAATTCATGTAGAATGTATTTTGTTGAATATAGTCATAGTTTTTTATTTCTGTTGTTGAGTTTTCACTTTACAAAATTTTCTGTTTTATTACAAATCATACAGCAGATTCTTTGTAAATAAAGACAGAAAAGTAAAAATATTGTATATTTCGGAAAAAATCCAGTACTAGGAATATTAACATTATAGATTGATGAAAACAATTATTATATTAAAAGATTCCATACAATATCGGATATCCCGAAGATTCTCGAGAAATCCTAACATTCTCGGGAATCCCGAAATTTTCGGGATCGCGTCCCAACTCAATTCGCAGTCCCGTTCCGTCAAAAACATCAGGTTTCGGAAATTTTGGGATCTCGCACACTTCTAATAAATATATTAATTGCAATAAGTTAACATAAATCGCATGCTCCAAATGGCCCACTCGAATTTTTAGATTAATTTAAAGTAAGATGAATATTTCAAAATATTTGTTACACAAATATTATGTAAGAAAATAGATACACAAAAAAAGGATAATATTGCTACATAATTTGTAAATAAACTGTGGAAGTATATTTCCCTTTTTTTTCTCTTCTCTTCTGAGAAAATTGGCATTTATGCAGTGTTAAATTAACACGTATTTTATTCATTCATTATGTTTAAATATATATTGTTTTTATGTTACTTGTTCGCCTATTCATAAATAGTGTCTAATTGCATGCAAGAACCTTTGAACATCAATTTCACGCAAAATTTATAAATACATAGTCACATTATGTTAAATTACACTCGAATATGTAAAAAAAAAGGAAATTCAAAACGAAAATTAATAAGAAAGTTGAGCGTTTCCAGCACAAATACATAATTTTTCTTCTCTTATCTTTCATTTTTATTTTCTCTTCTCTTACTGTATACAAGAGCGCTACACTTGAATACGTAATAATCAGCCGATATATACATATATGGGAATAAATTTCCTTCCTTTCTTAATGAAAAAGATGTATTTATTTAAACAAAACAATACAAAATGAGTTCATTCAAAGTATGCTCCATCGGAAGCGACAACTTTCTCCCATCTTAGGGTAATAATTCGGATTCTTTGAAAGAAGAAATCTGATTCTTTTGAAGCAATCCATTCATCAAGTCATTTTTTGATAAATTTGAAGGAGCAATATTCGATGAATACAGTGGGTGAGGCAGAATTTCTCACTCTTCACTCTTTCAAGGATTTTTTGACCGGTTTTGCAACATGTGGCCTAATCAGATAGCAGAATCAGCTTGTCGTGCTTATTATCCCATTCCGATCGTTTTTCTTTCAAAGCTTGATTCAAACGTATCAGTTATAGTTGATAACGATCCAGTGATGATTTCCGGATGGTTTCAGCAGTTTATAATATATGCAATTCTGCATCTTCAAATTTTTTCGGTGCATCTTCACGTTTCTTTGTCACGCACGTCGAGATCATCATTGTTGAATCGCCGAAACCATTCTTTACAAGCGATATTCGATAGAGCATGCTCGTAAATATCTGCGAGCAAACAATGCGTTTCCGCAGCTTTTCTTTAAAATGAAATAATGAAGTAAAATTTCCCGTAAATATTGCTTTTTTGAAATAAATTCCATTTTCAACGCAAAAAAAGTTATTCTTGTTTACACTTCAAACGAATGCCAACTATTAAGCTCAGAAGCTTGAATACATCTTTCAAACACATGTATTGCCATTTTATCAAACATGCAAGCAGCTACTAATGATATCTCTCTACAATGGGTGGAAATTTATTCCCATATCAATATATATCTCGAACGAATATTTAGTAAAATGAAATACAATGGAAACGGTAGAATGAACCGCTCAAAAACAGAAATGGTTACCGAAGAAATCACTAATTCGACTTAATGTCTTATCTGTTTATTATTTGTCATAATTTGTTAATCGAAACATTGAAATAGAAATATCGAACTTGAGAACCTTTTTTTATGATAAAAATTTTTTTATGATAAAAATTTAAAATACAGGATATATATGTTCATGTGTTTCTTCCATTTATTTATCCTCCTTTCCTAGCTCCCTAGGTCATTATCTTTTTTGGGATGTTGTTAATAAACAAGTTGCCAATATTATTTATTGTAGTATTTGTGAATTTGGAATTCGCCCGTTTGTTTCACCGCTCGGCCAGACAGTGCTGCTCTCTCAACAGTCAATTCTTCCGCTCCGATCTATGCAGAGCCTCACCATCCTTTATCAACAACCAGTAGACTGAGTAAATAAAAGTACGTTCGAGGTCATTTATGCTTCCGCAGTTTCTGTCGGGTCTGCGTGAGAAACGAGCACTTAACAAGTTTATTGGATCGTGAAGTATATTCTGTATAGTATTTTTCTCTGTTATTCTAATAAAAATACATCCGCATTTTTAACAAAATTATTCTTAAATTTTATAAAATTTATTAACAAAATTATTTTAAAAATATGTGGAATTTGTTCAAGTTAATTAACAAAATAACTTTGAAATACAGTGAAAACAAAGGATTGAAATAAAAATGATACAATTGTAGCCTTATTGATACACTTGTAATCTTACTAAATTTTGTTTTTTGATCTTTAATTCAGAATTTATTAAAAATTTCTTTAAATAAAAGAAATTGTATTTTGTAAAATTTGAAAATATAAGAAGAAAGTTAAAAAATACTTATAAAATAAAAACATAAAAAACAAAAATTACAAAGTAATAATAATTATCTTATTTAAGAATAAATATTACGCGAAGTGATAAAAGTGAAATTTAAACGCAATCATTTTGATGTAATTATCATTGTTGATCACGTTTTTGATTAAGGAAATCTTCTTTTCAAGGAAATCAAATTAATAAAGCATTTAAAATTTAAATAAAACTTGTTTGTTATGTGTGTAGAATATTATCAATCGTAACACTACGTATTATAATAAGCTGTAAATGTTATATCGATATAGTTATACTGATTAACTATTTTCAACGTATTTGATTCTATTTTTAATTCGATGTTTTTTTATATTAAAGAATTTAAAAGATCTATATTCCGATATAACACTACGTGTTATAAATTGTAAATTGATTTAAAAATTAAAATTTAGACGTATAATAATTGTGTATTCTTTTTTTTCAAATTTGATGTGATTTATTTAAATATATTATAATTAAATTACTTATAATTTGTTCGAAGTTTTTCTTTTTACGTTCGTGTATTTTAAACTGACACTTTTTTAAACAGGTCGGATCGATTACAATTACATTAACACGTGCAAGTAAGAAATAAATGCTACATGCTATATGTTGAAATGTGCTACATTGATAAAAGAACGTAGTAAAAGAGATAAGTAAAAAGAATATATTAAAAAAACAACGGTAAAAGAAAAGTAGTAATACGTTTGTTTATTAAAGTTAAAAGCGAATGAATGGAAATGAGAAAAATTGAAGTATTAATATTTCAATTTTCAAAATTCCATATCAAGTTCGAAATTCTATAAATCTGTCATAACGATAGGACAAATTATCTGCTGCTCAAAGACGGTGATCATACATATTAATCAGTTTAATATCAATGCCATTACGTAATCAACAAGGTTACCTTTCTAATAAATTGGGACTATAAAAATGCATAAAAAAACAAGTAAGTCTAAAAAATTAAACAGATATAAATAAAAAAAAGAGGTTACCTAATTGTATTTTGTTTTCCTGCCTTATTCTATTAAACGTTTTTCTTTCGTTGTTTTTCAAATCTTTATATACACATAATATTATTGTTACAATTAAAATAATCACAATTACTTTAAATTGTTGATTTTTTATTTTATATTAATTATAATATTAAAGGAAAATTAAAAATTAAAGGATTATACATGTGAATGCCTGAAAACATAGGATAATTTTGAGAATTTTTATAATTACATAGTAAAATAAATAGAAATTCGGTTTAAAGGACCTTAATGTGCATAATTTAAACTACGCATAGCAATTTAAAAAAATTTTTTTTGCGTCTTTTTACTTTGCAAGTAAAACTATATTTTCTTTTTCATAGACTTTCGCGGCTTGCAGCAAAAATGCTATACACTTTCACTAAGAACAAAAAGCAAAATTTTTTTTATAATCTACATTATATAAATTTACTAAAGAAGTACGCACGTATATATTAAAATATTGATTTTTATATAAATGGTGAACATTTGAAAATAAGGTTTTATTTTCATCCAAAAAATTATAAAAAGTATTTATAACAAAAAACCGATCGTAAAAATCATGTGTATTTCTCTAAAGAATTTAGTTTAATAGATAAAATCATTTCAAGTGAATTGGATAAATAAATTTATTAAAATATGCAAGCCTTGGAGAAAGAAGCAGTCTTACTAGAATTCTAGCGCCGCCATTATGATTAAAAAAAATAAAACAAAAATGATTTTGTATGCTGGAGTGACGGTTAAATATCGAATTTAATCGATATCGATAAAACAGATTTATAATTCCAAATAAAACATTATAAGAGGATCCTAAAGCGAAGCTCGAATTCCGATAATGTCATTAGAAGTTGCTGTTTTAATTTAAATTTAAATTTTATTATATTAAATTCCTATTACTTTTAAGTCGTGTTTACGTGTTCGTGCAACTTTACAGATATGATTATGCAGTCCCATTGAATTATGTAAATAATTAGTTCAATTTACTTTTCTGTATGATTGATTTGATCTCCATGAAGAGGCAGATTTATTAGAATCACGCAATTAAATCCCTTGTAGTAGTTGAATGAATTTCTAATATTATTGCATTAATCTTATTTCAGATTGGTTAATCATATATTTTGATTAAATTTTTAAGTACAATTTACTACATGAAATTATTCATCTAACTAGGTTTTTATTCTTCTTGACTTAAGATTATACTTCACTTAATTCAAATTTAGTTCTTTCCATTCGAATCTGAGTATTTTTTACAGTACATTAAGAAATGATAAAAAATATATCAATTTCGAAATTTTTGGTCATTTCCAAATCATTAAGTAAAACACTTACATACACTTTTTGCTCTGCTATATCCTATATCACATGAATGCGAAATTATGTACATTCAAATCGTACTTCTCAAGCCATTTCTCTTGTAAGTTTCAAAATCATAATTTGAAAGTCTCATAATATTCTTATAAATTATTCAAATATGGGAAAATACTTTTTGTTTAGATATATCCTTGCATTCATTTATACACATATGTAGTATATATAAAATTATACATATTATAATATATACATAATTATATGAAACATTTTTTTCCCATGACGATGGATCGCTTTCAAATCTTTTTATTCTTTGTTTAAAAGTAAATGAAATATTTCAAATTATTTAAAATTAGAAAAATACATATAATTCGAGTATAGAATCCGTATAACGCCAACTATCTAACCCGGATGTTAACTTTTAAAAAGTCAAATTAAAAATTAATAGTTACCGATAAATATAACTAAGTAGAGTTAAAAAGTTAAGAGTCTCAAATGTAACTAAATGAAGTTAAAATTAATTAATTTTTTAATTTTTAACTTTTAACTTTTTATTTTATATAAGGAAAAAACGAAATGAATATTGGAAAAGTACGAATGAGTGTTTTGTCGGTAATTCCAGCATTCTCTTTAAATCGAATTTCCATGCACAGATATGGCCGCTATAATTTTTATATTCAAATGGATTAAAAAATATTATATTTGCTATTCAGAATTTGAAATTAAATAGTATTCACGATGCACACAAAATACTATAATATTATTTTTAGACTATGACCGGTTGCACTAATGTTACTTTGACTTTAAGTGAGACTTAAAACTCTTTCTGTCTCGTTTTAAAATCGAAAAAGAGACAAAGACAAAGAGAGTTTTAAACCTTGTTTAAAATCAAAGTTAAAATCAAAACATTGGTGCAATCGGACTTAAAAAGCATAAAAATATACTCCATGTCATTCCTATAAATGAATAAAAATGCATTCAGGATTGAAAAAGATTCATTTTAATATTCATGAATCCATATTTCTGAAAATCTGAATCCATTTTAATCCATTTCAATCCGTTCTCATTTGGGACGTTCTGCTTACATTTTCCTAACGAGATGATGCATTTTCGTAATAGGAGGATGATAAAGATAACAATAATTCAAAAATATTGCGCGTATATATAAAATTATGGAAGTTTTTACCGGTCATAGTTAGACTGTATATTTGTTACGATACATGAATAATAAATTAAATAATATTCTTTCTTTATTTTCTTTCCTTAATTTGTGAGGTATATTAAATATTATAATTATAACCTTTTCATATATTTAAATGACTATGGTAAAATTATTTAAATGATTGTGGTAAATAGTCATAAAAAGTAACAAATGGTAAATGTTATCTAACTCCGCGTAATAAAAACTTATGCATACGCAGAATGTTCTTGATATTTAATTGCTTTGTCATTTCCTATTACAAGAAAATACGAGCAGAAGATGCTGCGTGAAAAATAGAGTAAAAAAAATACAAGCTGAAGGTGCTGCATGAAATGAGTGCGGGTGGTATACAGAAATGTTTGCAATTAATTTTTGTTAACAATATTTCCTCTACATGTATGATAAAAGCACTAAATGCGGATCAGGCACTAATTCCGGATAACATATTATATTTAAATATTGTAATTATAATATTTTCCATCAAATGATGCATATCACAAGATTCTTTAACATTTTTATTTCTTTTCAAGTGTTAATTGTTTTTTATTTAGCAACAGTGTTGAATTTTACTGATGTCATTAATTAATAAAACGTGACAGATAAACTAAAGTTATTAAGGTATGTATATCTTTAAAAATTCAAAGTGTAATACTCTATAAGAATTGCTTTATTAGTTCCAGGAGGTAATAAATAGCATTAGATTTTATGAAAAAAAATCAATATCATACTTAAAATTAAATCTAAAAACAAATAAAGCAACTGCTCTGCAATTAATATGGGGTCTAAATGTGAATAATTGTCATTACTTTATTTAATTAAAATTAAAACATAAAATGATAGAAAATAAACAATTTTTGTCTCTCGCTGTTTTTCTATAAAGTTGATAGTATTTGAATAAAAAAATTATTGAAAATCAATATTCAGTGATTTTTAGTAATTAATATCTTGTTAACTATTGCGAAAATTGCAAAATGATAGAAGACTTTTCGACTCAGTTTAGTCCGCTCTATCTACACAAAAGCAATTGTTCAAAATTTATGATCTTGTATAATCCCTCCAATAAGAAACTTTTATTGTAAAAAATTTACCTCAGTCAGGATTTGAACTTGGGACCTCTCAACTTTCCGGGGCGAGTGTTTTATAAATAAAAAATCATTCGTAATGTAATCTTTATAATCAATTATAACTATTAAATATTTTATTAATTGTTTGGTATCGTTCTGGATAAAAATGTGATTTTTTTTTTTTAAAGTAATCCATAATTAGTGGTTTTACCCTACAGGATAAGGAAAAAATGCTGGGACTTCGAAATATCTCGAAAAATATAAATTTTATAGAAAACTGTTTTAGATAAAAGTTGTAAGGTTTAAAAAGATCTATCTATACTGGTCTTATCAGTTTAATTTTGAGTGACATCGTCAATCGATTTTTTAAAATGGAAATCCCTATTTTTCATTGCATATTTTTATAGCTTATACTGTAAATCTATAGCAATGAACATTTTAACTGCTAACAAAAGTGAGTAGCAAAATTATTGCTTAAAATATGGATTTTCACTGCTTTAAAATTAATTTGTCTATTCTTAAAGGAGTGTACTATTTCATTTGATCAATTGAAATAGTTTAAGCTTTAGTTGATAACGCAATGACAACATGATCAAGATCAAGGAGAAGTCTCCCTCAAAGTGAACATTTACCGTATCTTGTGTTCTTTTGAACCCTTCAAAAAAACTAAAACAAAATATTTTTTTATTAAGTACTTTTTTTTATTAAGTATTTTTTGAGTTGAGGCTTGAAAGTTACAGTACCACTGGTGTTAATTATCCAAGATGTCTGCTATTCACAGTCCGCTTGGCATTTCTTTAGTAAAGTAAAAAGAATTTAAAAATAAAAAAATTAAAAAAAGAGGGATGCCAAGTGGATTTTGCCTTCACGTGGTGTATCCTTGGGTAACGCCAAAATAGTTCAAAATGTAGTTATTTAAAACACTATGAAATAAATTATGATTATAATTATGAAAAATAAATTACAATTTTTTATAAATATAAAAATAGTTAAAGAGACTTCTGCTTACTTCTGAGAGCTTCTGCTTTTTAATGTGGACCATTTCCGAGATTAATCTTTTTTTTTTGCATAATCAATTTTTCTTGTATAAGGAAAGATTCAATATCAATTTCATGATGCGAAACACTTATAGTCGATTCTTACATTTAAAACTGTTTTAAGTACAATCTTAAGATGTAAGTTAATTCGAGGACATATTAACATCTTAAGATATTTAAGATAGTTTTATAATTTTTTATTTTTATTTATATTTAAGATAATTTTATAATAAAAACGGATTGTGAATACCGTCCCATGTTTGCGTTTCACAGTTGTAGCTCTTGAATCTCATGAACATCCACAGACAGAGAGAACGGAGATTTAGAGAGAGAGAGGGAGGGATGGGAGGGGGGAGAGGGAGGAGAGAGAGAGAGAGAGAAGAGAGAGAGAGAGAGAGAGAGAGAGAGAGAGAGAGAGAGAGAGAGAGAGAGAGAGAGAGAGAGAGAGAGAGAGA
>NW_012130069.1:670213-677157 GCF_000143395.1 Atta cephalotes | reverse complement strand
GAGAGAGAGAGAGACCAACTGCAGACACTATGTTATCCGTATCATGATATAAGGTCCACAGACTTCTATATATACTACTAGACTGCTAACTCCTTAGTAGAGACCCTTTAATTAGAAACTGATCATAAGGATTTCGTCAAATTTCTTCAAGCGAGAAAGAAGTCATTTCACTCCTCCACCAACAGCGGTGTTTATACATACACACCGATATTGGTGGAGAAGTGAGATGACCCTTCTTTTTCGCTTGAAGAAATTTAACGAAAATCCTTATAGCCAGTCTCTGATTAAAGGGTCTTTACTTCTTAGGGCAAGCTTATGTGAAATGGACCCCGAAATTGTACAAGTTCTGCGCACGCATCATGAATGTATCCAAAGAAATGCAGTATGGCTGTCTTTCATCAACTATTCACATGCTGAACATATAATCTTATGAAAGTAGTGGGATCTTATAGCGAAAAATATTGTTTCTTTTGGAAGAGAAAGTTTTTAATGTGATTTAGAATACTCAAATATTTTTTTTATAATTTTGTTATCATATTAAAAATATGTATTATATTTCGGAATATTAAATGTTTTTACATAATTTTTAACTGGTTCATAGCCCTTCTATTTATTTATATTGATTTATCCTAAGAATATTTTTTGACGGAGACTTCACGAGTTATCGTTTGCCAAGCGTTCTTTCAAAATTAAAAGTGATATTATGTCAGTACAGTCAAAACCGGTTCATGATTTATTTCATATTTTAAGATCGCTTTAATAATCCATTAAAAATATCCACTTTAAGATGCTAAACAATTTTATAGTTGAATTATCATGAATTAACATCTTAAAACTATTCTTAAGATGGTCTTAAAAATAAGAACAAATTATAAATATCTTACAAGAGGAGATTATAAAGTATCTCTTACTGCATCGATTTCGATTTGATTTGGCGAGCATATTGAATGTTTCTTCTTGATATAAAATTTTTTTAATCTAACGGGCCATCTAACGGGAAAAACGCCACGAAATTTTTCCCACACCTAATATATAATTCCACTTTGATCACAGATAATAAATCATTTTTAAGATATTAAATATTTTTCTTTATTTATGCTTCTATTTTTCGAAAATTATTTTTCTATATTTAAATAAGATAAATAAGGTATTTCAAATTGTTTTATCATTAATTATCACATGTATCTTACGCAAATTCTGTAAACTTTTAAAATTTTGAAAATGTAAGAAAAATACGATTAAATAAAATATAATTAAATTAAAAGCATAAGAAGAATGTGATTCAATACAGATGCATTTTTTATATATTGTCTTCATTAATTGTCAATAATAAAAATGACTATTATTGAAACAAAATAATATTTTGAAAAATATTTGCTTATTACAAATCAACGTGACCTTTTAATACCTCTTATTTAATTGAAATTTAATTTAATTTAATAACACTTTAAAAAGTTAATTGTTCCCACAATTAAATGTGTAAATCACAATTCATTTTTAAGTCATTTGAGAAAAAATTGTTATAATTTGGCCACTAATCAAACGTTCATCACCATTTTGTAAAATGGTACAACGAGAGGCAGTAATCATAAGGAACGCCGTAAAGCGTTATGGGAAAGAGTTGGTGTTCAATGGCCTGAATATGACTGTTTCAAGAGATTCCATGTAAGTAACCATATTTATCATGTTAATACAAAAGATTAATCATCTTCGTATTTATTTCCGCTTCAAGTTGTTAACAAATAATTTTTCGAAAAGAATAATTAAAAAGATGCTCCATAGAAAAGAAAGAAAATGCCATAAAATTAATTAAGTTTCGCGATTATCTGCGCGATTTTTACATTATTCAAGAAACAAGAATAAATTTCTATTTTCCATGTACATTCATCGATTTCTTAAATTGCTGTCGTTTGCGCAAAATATACGATAGGATAATCATATAACTTCTTAATGATTATTCAAATAAGAAAATTTAAATAAAAAATTTCATTCGAACATATTACCCAAATAAGATAAAGCATGTAAATGAAATTTTTCTTTTAAACAGATACGGATTGTTGGGATCTAGTGAATGTGGCAAGACCACACTATTTTCCTGCATCGTCGGGATTCGTCTTGGGAGGAAATCCGGGTACCAAGGACTCTGGCATCCCTGGACTTCGAGTAGGTTACATGCCGCAAGAGATTTCCTTGGTTGGAGAGTTTTCCGTGAGCGGTGCCTTCTATTATTTCGGTAGAATTAATGGGCTCGACGATGAGGAGATCGATAGGATGTAATAAAAAAAATATTAGCATTCGTTGTATGTGAAATGTTACACATTTTCTAAGAGGTTTCAGTTTTACAAAACTGAATTTATTTTTGAGTAAACATCTTATAAACCGTATCAGTTTTTGTTTTAAATTATTCGTATGCGAAATATTTCATAATGTAAGTTAATTCAAACGACTAGCTTTCCCGTATTATTTCTCAGAGACGAGACAGAGATTCTTCTCGGAGTTGCTTCAACTACCCCCAGCAGATCGCTTAGTGAAGAACATAAGTGGAGGTCAACAAAGAAAGGTTTCTCTTGCTGTTGCATTAATTCACAAACCCGAACTTCTAATTCTCGACGAACCCACTGTGGGCTTGGATCCAATTTTGAGGGAGAAGCAAATAGATTTTGTTCATTTTAAACACAATATAAAGAATAATAAGAAAATGTTTGGATGTACTTTTTCTTCGTAGAATTTGAGCCTACATAATCCAAATCACGCAGGAGGAAAATATCACAGTGCTGATCACAACACACTACATTGAAGAAACTAAAGATGCTAATAAAGTGCGTCTTGTTTCTATTAAAATAGTTGTAATAATATTTATATAAAAAAAATTATTAGGAAATACTTTTTAAGCTTTTACACCCGTATTCATAGTCCTTCTTTATTTTAAAGATGAAGGAAGCTTCTGTGAAGGATTCCTCAATTCTCTAAGGGCTTCTTATTTCATAAACGGATCTCAAATTTCCGAAGGAAGGAATATTTTAAGGGATTTTAGTAACCTACTGAAGGCAGCATGTCATAATACGAAAGTTATCCAAAAATTAAAGACCTTTATTTCCAAATAGCTAAGCGGGATTTAGCATATGGAACAAATTGATGCACTGCATGTATTGTTTTCAACTTATCGACAATTTGCTCATTAGAATCTAATGTGAACTGAGTTAGCATCAGACGGCAAATAGATTTCATGAGTTTATGAAATTATAAGAGTATACATTGAGAAATAACTTGTCACATTGACAGCAAACTGACGGCACGCCATGCACGCATGATGACAACTTGCCAGCAGTTTGCTGAATTCTAAGGAAGTGATATCAGAACAACAGACAGTTTGTGGAAATCTTGATTTTAGTTTAGTGAAATGAATGCGGAATGAATCAGCAAAATGGCAATATATTACTCTTATTTGGCTATCTGGGTTTTTCAGCGACATGAAAATTGTTTTTTTAAAAATTGGCATATAGCGGGGACCTTCCCCTCCACAAGCGGTATCTACGGTGGAAGGGATAACATGATGTGCTCAATTTGCAAACGTTGTTTGCAAGTTGTATTAGGTTAGTTATGAAGGCACTTCCTCCTCAAGGAAATTCATAATCTTCCTTAAAAATAGGAAACTAATAAGTCTCCTTGTTTGGTTAAAGAAAGTTTATGAAACGGAACAAGGAAGAAACGAGGAACAAGGAATCTTCATTTCTCAAAAAAAAACTATGAATACGGATATTATAAAATTATTATATGTAAAAAAATGTGTTTTGGTCGATGATACAAAAAATGGTAGTTTAGGGCTAAAATTTTGCTTGTGATGAAAACATATGAAATTGGTCAATCTTTATAGATTTGAATGTGCTGAATTCAAATATGAAGTTTAAAATTCTCCAAAGTCCAGGGAACTTTGGAGAATTTTAAGCTTTACTTTGCAGGAAAATATTGTATTTCCCGATGAACAAATAGTATAACTGAACAAGAAACCTTTATGCAATGTAAAAGTCAATGTTACACGGCGTACAATAATATGACAAAGATAAATGGCCATATCAATGTGCGTGGACATGCGTGCGTTTCTGTTTTTTCACTATCAGCATTAGCTTTACCCAAGATACACCGTGTGATTACTGAATTGAATATCTCTTAATATATCTTATAGAATCTAATCCGTCTCGTTAAGGCTCCTGAATAGTCATTATAGCTATATTAAATCGACGTTAAAAGCGAGAAATGACACGTTAATTTTTATTACGTGCTATTTATAAATAAAGACAATTTGGATAAAACAAAATGATGAGATTGCTTTAAAACATTTGTAAAAATGGATGAAAACTATGCTTATCTTCTCTGATCAGTAAATAATCATAAAAAAAAATGATAAAAGGCACGTGTAAATGAAAATAAGCTGCATGCGCGTTGAATAAAAGCACTTCATTTGCCTAATAAAAATTAATGTGTCATTTTTCGCTTTAATCATGATGACTGTGGTGACTACTCAGGAATCTTGTCATATGTCAGTATATTTGTCATGTGTCAGTTTGAATTTTTATAAATCTTCCTCTTCTGATTCGTCTGAGTCTTTTATACATTGAAAAATCATCTTTATGAATCTCTGGTTTATACTGATACTATTTTGGAATCTCATGTAATTAAAAAATTAAATTGAAAACGAAAAAATTATATTTTCATAAAGTTTCCCCTTTAAGATTTTGGAGAATTTTAAGCTTCATATTCGAGTTTAAGACATCCAAATCTATAAAAATTGATCGATGTTATACTTTTCATCACAGGCAAATTTTGCCTAAACTGCCACCGTTTTTTGATCATTTAATATTGTACATTTTCATTGTTATACAGATTGGTTTGATTAGATGTGGTAAATTGTTAGCGGAATCAGCACCACAGGAATTGCTGGAGCAATTTCAAAGCTCGTCTTTGGAAGAAACTTTTCTGAAACTATGTAATGCCCAAAATAACACAATCACTTTAAATGAAGCTCAAGAAGGGGAAGACACCAGCAGTAATATCTTGTATAAAGATCAAAATCAATGTGAATTAACAAAAGTACATGTGTAATGTAGAAATAATCTATGTCCTAATCATTATTATTAAAAAGCTACATAATCGATATTATTTTATAAATAAATTGAATTTTGAAGGTAATGTCAGAGTACGAAGCGGTTTCGGTACGTCAAGTTTCGCGATTGAGAAGATTCAAAGCTCTATTAGTAAAGAATAGCATCCAATTTTTGCGTTATTATGCGTAAGTATATATATGTTAATAATTAATTCTCTTAGAGAACATAAACTTATAGGGCATAGAATATAAGAACATAGAATACAAAATATACATACTTAAAATAAAGAGTCCAGAAAATAAAGAGTTTTAACTGCTTTAATTTCAAATTTTCTGTATTATTTTTGTACATCACTGAACCGTTGCATATAAAACATTATATCTCAAAAAAGTTAAATTTATCAGTAATATATTTCATAATAATAATAAATAATAAATGAATAATAAATAAAAATTTTTTCAGAGGAGTAATTTTCGCAGTAGTATTTCCAATACTTCAAATTGGCACATTTATTATAGCAATTGGTAATAATCCGAAAAATTTGAAGATTGGCGTCGTCAACGATGAAGTCAATAACTGCAGTTCGGATAGCAACTTTGGCAATGTTTGGAATGACGAAATCACTTGTCATTTTGACAACCTCAGTTGTAGATTTTTACATAATTTTGATAGTTCTATCGCGATACAGGTACAACGATTTCAAGATTATTATAATGTATATCGGCACAAATATGATTAATATGAAATAATTTTACGTTTCTTTAAGAAGATCCTAAAGCTGTTTATATTACAAATTAAATCATAAAAACAACAAATTAACAAATTAACAAATTAAATCATTTTTTATATAACAATTACTTTTTTCTCTTTTATAGTTTCGAAAATTCTAATATAAACAGTTTTGGAATCTTTAGAAACAGCTCTTTTGGCCTACAAATTGATTGCTTACAATAGTGCATTTACCTACATCATATATCGATAATTCGTTGGCATACAAAAATTATTGCCTACATATATTGAGTATATGTGTATATAAGTTAATGTTTTTTTTTAACCGAATAAAGTTAAAGTTAATGGCTTTACATAATTAATAAAGTTAAGTTAAAAGTTGAAGGAGTAAAAAATTAACTTAACGTAAGTTAAGTTAATACTGAATTAACTTAAGTTAAAAAAAAAGTTAATTTTGAAAAAAATTATTTTTTAGATTATAATGTCCTAATTTTTCTTAAAATGAAATTAAATAACTACAATATAGATTATTAAGTAAATTAAATTTTTAATTTTTTTATTCATATATGATATAAATATATAACACATAACGATATAACTATAAATTATATAATATATAAGTTATATAATATATAAGTTATATAATATATAAGTTATATAATATATAACTTAAAAAAAACAGCCATAGAGCCAGCACATAGAGAAGATACAAGATCAGAGATTACTTTTTAATAAGTCTTAAGCCATAAAAAATTGATTACTCAATTACAATTCAGTGCGAGAAGAATATTTGATTGTAATTGGTCAATTTCTTATGACTTAAGGCTTAAAACATCTATTCCATACTAAAGCTTATGGCATAAGGCATAACTACATAAATTAATCAGAGCTGTATTAGCATTCTTAAGAAATTACTTAAGATGATTTTAAAATATGAACAGATTACGAATATACGCCCTTAGTCTTATTATACCTTATTATTTTTCTAAGATATTTAAAAGAGATAAAAAAATTTTTAACTTAAAAAAAAGTTAAAAAGTTAACGTTTAAAAATAATTTAGTTAAGTTAAAATTTTAATGCATTTAAAATTAACTAAATTAAGTTAAAAGTTA
>NW_012130069.1:666359-668610 GCF_000143395.1 Atta cephalotes | reverse complement strand
TTTTTTTTAATTTTTAACGTTTTAATTAGTTACTACTCAATCTTATCTCCGTCCAAATCCGTTCTTAGAATGCCAACGTTTCGTGAACATTGCAGTTCACTTCATTAGAATGAAAAGCAACCTGATATTGAATATTTCCACTATGATAAAATGAACTGCGTTCACGAAACGTTAGCATTCTAAAAATGGATTTGGACACGGATGGAAATAACCCGTGAAACGCATAATTTCTGAACATAAATTAAAAAAAAATACAAATTTTTTGCTTTAAAAATACAAATCTTCCGTTTTAAAACAAATTCTGTACTTTAAAACATAAATTTCCTATTTTAAAAATACAAATTATTTTCTTACGTAGATTAATCTTAATTTTATATTTGTACACAAAAATGCTAGGTAATCGATTTGTAGACAATAATACATATTGTGTATACAAATGTGACTTTGTTTCTAAAATTTTTATTTGTCCGCAAAAGTGTAAATAATCAAGTTATAGGCAATAATATATGTAGGCAATCGATCTGTGGGCAATAATATTATGGAGCAATGTAGTTTGTGCGCAATAGTATCATGCTATGTAGTGCTTCTACTTCTTAATTTTATATTTATGCGTAATAGTACATATATTTTTGTACACAAACGAACTAAAAGTGATATAAGCAAACGTTGCTGTGTTGATATAGACAATTGATTTGTATCGGCAAACTCCCTTTTCTTAACATTTTTCCCATATTCCATAAATTGAAATATAAAAATTTTAACACACACACACACACACACACACACATATACACGCGCGCGCGCGCATACACATTTTCATATAAATTAAGAAGGCGGTTATATGTCATGTAACGATGTAACCGAGAGGATGATTGTAACAATAATCAAAACGTTAAATGTTTTAAAAATGTTCTTATTAATATTTCGCTTGCAGGAGTATTATAACGACTTTTCCGAAGCGAAACAGGCTGTACAAAATGCGAAGCTCAGTGGTTTGATATATTTTAGTCATAACTTCTCCAAAGCTTTGCAGATACGAGTGGAAGAAGCCGCTTCCGCGAAAGATTCCGATTTACTCGCCAGCCAAATTCAAATTTTCCTCGATATGGGCGATACGTTATTTATATATTGACAATGCGTTTTAATCATTTAAAAATTTAAAAAGTTTAATTAATTTATATATATAAAAATATTATTTAAAATATAAAAAAATAAAATATACTATTTAAAATATACTATTTAAAAAATTATGCAAAAAGATCTAAGAAATTGAGAATCAATAAGGTATCATATCATAAATATTTTAGCAGAAACGTAAATTAAACGATGCATTAGAAATTACAAATACGTAAATTTACAACTCTGTTATAGATATGCAAATTGGACTTTATATACAGAAGAAATTATTCAATCGTTTCTTAGATGTTTATGAAGATATCATGAGAGACTGCAAATATTCGCCAAAATTGGCCAATCTACCTATCCGAGTAAGTATATTTTAAAATTAGTTATTATTACGATGAGCATATGTCCTTTACTGTAAAGGACAATCCTTTATTTTAGATAGCTATCCTTTAGATTTATTTGTTTCTTCAAAACTCAATTTTGTCCTTTATTTTCCAATATTATCTTTTATTTTGACATTACAAGAAATTCTTTTCTAATTAGCGTTCCAATGTCTATATATATAATATTATATTAATGAGCAAATTTTTACAGAAAATATAAATTTATTCAAATTAGAGTTGTTTTCATTTTTTATTATTTCTATTATTTCTATTATTTTTATTATTTCTATTATTAGATTAAGGGTTTGTTCCAATACAGTCGAACCAGTTTCAATTATCAGAAAATTGGGCATTATCTCAATTTAATTATTAGCACTGTGCAATAAAATTTTATAAAGCTGATTCTTGACAGATTCTTGACAGTCAAACTGCTTTGATGAAAACATGTAGGAAGAAAACTAAAATTTTCAAATTTGTCATTTTTATTTGTTATTTTTTTAAAGAAAATAAGGTCACATAGTTATTATTGAACTTCTCCACGGAGAGAATGATTTTGTTGAAGTATCCAAAAATTTAATTAGATACAGATCTGAAAATAATTTTAGAACATTAAAATTTTAGGTTTTATTAATTCTTTGATTCTTACCTAAAAATTTTGATGCTCTAATAAAATTATTTTCAAATCTATCTAGCAATCTTATATCTAGCAAATATTAATAAATATTTGGATACTTCAGCAAAAT
>NW_012130069.1:660343-663842 GCF_000143395.1 Atta cephalotes | reverse complement strand
TCTCTCTCTCTCTCTCTCTCTCTCTCTCCTCTCTCTCTCCTCTCCTCCTCCTCCTCCTCCTCCTCTCCTCCTCCTCCTCCTCCTCCTCCTCCTCCTCCTCCTCCTCCTCCTCCTCCTCCTCTCTCTCTCTCTCTCTCTCTCTCTCTCTCTCTCTCTCTCTCTCTCTCTCTCTCTCTCTCTCTCTCTCTCTCTCATGAAGAACTAAAATGAAGGAATAAAATTATATTCTTTTTAAGTTTGAAGAACCTATTTATGATACGACCGACCTCAAGTATACAGATTACATGATACCAACTTACATACTAGGGTAAGCGAAAATCAATTTAACTCAATTGGAATGAAATTAATTGCTGTTACTAAATTATTTATATTCTTGCAGACTTAGCTTCTTCTTAGCCGCTACAGTTTCTACCACTTTAATAATTACAGATCGAATGGAGGGTGTCTGGGATCGAAGCGTAGTTCAAGGTAATTTATTAATATATTGTCGCGTCCAAGATTATGTTTTACAATTGTTTCATCATTTTATTTCTTATCACAATAATGCAAATGTGTAATATAAATATGTGATAGGGATCAGAACAGAAGAAATTCTGCTGTCTCACATTCTTATTCAGAGCGTCATCATTATCATCCATACAATTACGATAATGCTCTTAATATTTCCTATATGGGGCCTAGAATGTAAAGGATCGATATTTACTGTAATGGTCTCCACATTTTTCTCGGGTTTTTGCGGATTAATGTACGGTACGATTCTAAATACGATGCAATTCAGTTATTAAAGAAAGGGTGAATCATTTTAATATATTTAATATATCATTTTAATTAATCATTTTAATATAGTCGATTTTCTCAAAATCTATAAGTTTAAAAAATGTTTCAGACAAAAATTTTATAGTTTAAGCAGGAAAAAAGTTGGTGACTTTGAGATATCCTTAAGATTAGATCAAGATTATCTAAAATTTTTTGAACGGAACTCCTCTTTTTTTATTACTTTTTTATTACTTTTTTTATTATCCTTATAGCTGTCTTTAAGACCTTTTGAAAACATTATAATAAAATTCATTTTCATTAAATACTTTTCGAATTATGACGCTTGAAAGTTACAGTACCATTGGCATTTGCATTATCTAAAGTGTCAAAGTGATGGTTAAAATCTTTGGAATGTTGTTCACAAAATAAACTTACAGATTACTATATACCATAATATAATTTAATTTGGTCCAAGATCAGATTCAAGCCAATAGTTGTTTTTCAAAAACTTTGGAGGTGTAATTCGGTCTATCAACTAAATTGTATTCGTGAGGCTTAGAGCAATAAATTTCGATGAAAAAGATTCTCATATTCAATTGTAATCCTTAAATAGTGAGAATATGTATAAATGGTTTTTGTGATTTTCAATTCTCTCGGACCTTGAATTTGACATTGGACCAAATTAAATTATAATATGTAATAAGAAATAGTTATCAACGTCATGATTAAACAAGTAAACAATATTCCAAAAGTTTTAACCATCACTCTGATCTTGAGTAATGCAAATGCCAGCGATACTGTAACTTTCAAGTCATAATTTAAAAAGTACTTAATGCAAATAAATTTTATTATAGTGTTTTCAAAAGGTCTTGAAGACAAGTATAAGAACATGTAATAAAATATAAGGGGTTTCATTAAAAAAATTTTAGAAAGTTTTGACTTGATCTTAAGGATATCTCAAAATCAATCAAAGTCACCAACTTCTGTCTTGAAACTATAAAACTTTTATTTGGAACATTTTTAAACTTACAGATTTTGAAAAAATCGACTGAATAAATTAAAATGGTTCATCTTGTATAGTAGTAATTATGGATAGACTTTTGAAAAGGTGAATCCCTTGATTTTTTTATCCCTTGATTCGATTGATATACTACTATATTTTGATGCTTTGATTACAAATATAATAAAAATTGCTGACAAAGTCATTTTCAAGATCAAATATCTAAAAGACGACTTTTTAAAACATTTTTTTCGTGTTTCGCGAGGAAAGTCGTGTGTTCCTAAGCAGGGGAGCGCTTAGCCAGATTGCGTAGCAAATAACTGTCAAAATGATCGGTAATTTTCATGATCATATTTGTAATCAGCACACCAAATTCAGTAGTATACCAAAATTCAGTAGTATACCAATCGACAATAAAATTGAAGTTCATCCTTTCGGAAGTTCACCCGTAGTTATATATAGTAGTAATTTTTATAGTAGTAATTCAGAAACTGGAAACTAAACTGATAATTATGTTAATATATTTTCAGGTTTTATTATCTCTGTTACATGCAAAAATCTCATTGTAGCGCATTACAGTGCAGCCGGAAGTTTTTTCGTGTTAATATTCCTCAACGGTAAATCTTTACTCTTTATGCATTAGGAAATCTTTTTTTTTTAATCTAATATCGTTACATGATAACATTATTAATTTGATTATTTCTGAATTTACAATTTTTTGTTACGTTATACTATTATTAATATAAAAAATTAGCAAATGTTAGTTCAAATTAACAACAATATCTTAAGAATAATTATCTTACGTTAATCAAATTTTTATCAATATATTAATTGACAAAATCATAGGATCTATGTGGCCAATAGAGGGAATGCCAAAAATGCTTCGCTGGTTTAGCTACGCATTGCCAACTACTTTGCCCTCTATATCATTGAGAGAAATCATCTACAAGGGATATTCCATATCTAAGCCACAAATTTATATTGGCTTATGAATAAGTATAGGGTGGTCATTATTGTTTTTTATTGTATCTATATTCCGTGTAAAATTGAAGTCGTTGTGATATCATTCACGAACGCAAACAAAATTTTTTAGAAAGAAAATGATCTTGTATAATTTAAAAAATTCATTAGACAAATATGTAAAATGTTCCATCTAATTTGATGTGCATATAAAAACATGCATATAAAAACATTCTTATTGATTTGTGTACAGAATTTTATACTAATTATAAACTGTAATAAAAATTTATATATCTGAGAAAATGTATGATTATTTTTATCCATTTAAATAGATATTAAATAGATATTAATTAGTCCATAAATAATTAATTACTCTAAAGAAATAAATATCATGGCTAATATTATTTATTTAAGAAATTATAATGACATTTTTCTATTTAAATTAATAATTACATCTTATTTTATTAAATAATGTAAAAATAATATAAAAATAACTTCTATATAATAGCAATATGAATTGTTTTCAAATAATAATGATAAATATTTTACACAAGAAAAAAATAATCTAGTTATTATATATTTAGTTTTAGTGAATAATTTAATTGTATAAATAATTATTGTTGTTCAAAAAATTGCGTTGTTTGCGAAAAATAAAGTAATCAGTTTTTAATGTATTTGCGTTAATTTAAGTTTGGAAAATTAAAAAAGATCAATACACACACACACACACACACACACACACACACACACACACACACACACACACACACACACACACACACA
>NW_012130069.1:652124-658918 GCF_000143395.1 Atta cephalotes | reverse complement strand
ACACACACACACACACACACACACACACACACACACACACACACACTATTGAATTCACATGAGTGAAAACAACATATTTGATTAAGGAGATTCTTCATGTCTAATATTTCTTGTACATTTATACAATTTCGAGATCTAACTGCATGCCGATTATTTCGGGGAGTTAAGATGCTTACAGATACAGATATAGATATGCTTATTATAGACGAATGCGGATCCATGATTTTAACATACGTCTAACGAATAATAAATAGTATGCAAAATAGAATAAATATTATATGTCCATTTATTATTCCTGCTCGCTCGAAATTTTAAAAACTTAGTCAAATGTAAATCACAGAATATATTATATTATATAATTTGTATAGAATAGCTTTATCATATACACTATAAAAAGGTCTCTTACTTTTGTATTACTTAATTTCTATATCTGTTTCATTTATCCTTTTTCGTCTTGCCTTTCTTCTTCTTGCTAGTCACTTTCTTAGTCTTTTCTTCCTTTTTGTCTTTCGATTTCGATTTATTTTCTTTTCGTTTACGCAACACTTTCTTTTTCTTCTTCTTCGCCGGAACTTCATCCTCTGATGATGATGATGATGAAGAAGAATCGGTTGAAGAAGTTGTCGTTGAACTAGACGGGCTGGAACTGGATGACGAACTGCTAGACTCGTCAGAGCTCGAGGGTTCTTCTTCCTTGGTAATTAATGCCGGCACAGCAACTGGCTTCGGATGGGACTTTAAATGTTCTCTCAAATCATCTGTCAAACCACCCAAGCCGATCGACGTAAAGAAGTTGATCGCGAAACGCGTGTTCGTTGGATCGTCTCTGGGAAATAGTCCTTCAAACACCTCTTGCAATGTTACATCTTTAACCCGTTCGTTCAGCTTTGCCAGACCCATGTACTCAGAGAGCTCCTGAAACAAGATCTTGATAAATATTCTGTTGGAACTCGTAGTGTCTTCCTCGTTCAGTTTTATGCACGAAAGTACGCTCCACGATATGGAATCTGTAAACAGTAAATGCGCGAAGAATTTCGATACGTTCCGCAACTTGTTCGTGTCGAGGCGGTGTATCGTATGATAAGAGTCTTTGAAAATCTGCTCGAACGGCGTCACATATATTTTATTAATGGCGCAAAACCGACCGGCTAGGAGGCCGAAGAACTTCTCGTACGTCCGCATTTCCGCGCAACAGTCCAAAAACATATGACATAGCTCGATCTCCTGCCCAGGTTTCAGTTGCATTTTCATCAATTTATGTGCACACTCCTCGAAATCGAGCGAAGAGTGTATAGTCAGATATATAGTTCGTCGAAGTGCAGTCAGATTTGTTTCTGTATTATCAAGGATCACTCCTTCTTTTGCTTCGGTCTGTTCTGTGCTGCTGTCGTTGTCCGAGCTTTCTTCTTCTCCATCTTCATCGTCGCCTTCTGAATCACTGATATCCGAGCCAAGAATTTCTTTACACAATTGCTTGTACTTCTCTTCGGAGGCAAGATAATCAGCGTCAAACTTGAACACGTTTAATATATCTTGCGCTTCCATCTCGTCATCCAATCTTATCAAATGAGTGATTTGATGTTCCTCCTCCACGAGATCCAGTTCTTCGGGTACAGCCTCGTGATCCTTAAATCCATCCTTCCTGATCTGAAACATAACTTCTATCATATACTGGACTCGCTTATCCAATTGTCCCTCATGCAGTATGTTTCTCAGCATTTCAAAGATAGCCTCGATACCCCTTCGCGAAACCTCTGTCAGTTTCATACCACATTCCTTCAAAAATGCAATGGCTACTTCGACAGAATCGTCGGTTGGTGTCTCCAGCAGTAAAGTCAAGACTTCCAAAGCGATAATCTCATAAGCCACACGCTGGTTAATCAAATGCGCTATAAAAGTTCCTGAAGAAATGCATAAAGGTTTATCATTCCTTTTGAATCCACGTTTGAATTGTAGAACAAGCCGTTTTAGCACCAACTCGCCTATGTTAGGAAACTTAGAATTGATTATAGATGTCAATGCAGCGTAAACTGGAGTGAATGTTGGAGACGCAGCTTGTGCTTGAATAATAGACCGTGCTAACAGACCTCTACCTCGGATGATGTTCTCATGCAGCAGCTCACGCGTTATGATCCCGATGTTGCTGGTGTTTACTTTATTGATGTATCCGTGAATAGATTTTTTTAACGCTTCCCAGGCAATACGTTGATAAGCGGCTCCTGACTTGTCAGTGATCTCCGCTTGGAGCATACGCAATTTGGCAGGTGGGATGTACGCGCCTCCCGTCCTCGAGGTCAAAAGATCTACCGTCCGCTTTTGCTTGGCATCCTCTGGATTCTCTCGCGCTTTATCCGGTTCTCCATAATACCTGTTGCCAATCTCTTCCCGTGGCGAATTCCGCTTTCCGCCTGCTTCGCCGTCGCTGTCCCTGAGATCTCCACGATCATCGCTGTACCTACGATCTCTGTGATCGTTGCGTCGGGAGCTCCGATGATCGCTATCATGCTTGGAACTCCTGTGATCATCGTGGTGCCTGGAATTCCTATGATCGCCGTTATGCTCTAATTCTTTGGAGTCATCATGTTTGCGGTCTCTGCGCTTACGAGAACGTTCTTCGTTCTCGTTCTCGTCCCTTCGTGAATGCGATCTCTTCATCTTGAACACGTAATTTTAAATTGCCTCCGCCGCGGATTTCCAACGGTGTACTCTCAATTAGGTTATTCTGTACATGTAATAATTATTTGATTATGTACTGTATATTATATATTTTTAATTATATCATGAATATAATTTACAGAGATACGATGAAGAAATTCACTGGATCACTCAAAATCAATTCAAATCTTTCTAGGCGACAGACACTCGGAAAACATAACCATAATCGCAATAATCACACATTTTAATTATTTTTCTAAAATTCTTCTGTACGCGATAGTCAGAAGATGTCGCTCCGTCATTGCATCAATTCGCGCCAATTTCAATTTAAAGTGCACTTTTTCAAATTACGGATCGACAGAATTGAATAAAACAAGCATCGTTATTTTCAGATAAAATATATAACATAGCAATAATTTCAAAATATGAAAATAATAATGAGTCAAAATAAAATTTTATTTCTTACGAAGCTGTGACAGTCGGATCTTACAATTTTAAAATCTTATCATAAAATAATAAAAAATATATATATAAAAATAATAAAAAAAATCTTATAATAAATATTATAACAAAGTTATATTATAATAAATAAAATTATTTGCTTCTGATATATATATATATATAGTATTTAGCAGATAATATAATGGGTTTCGATTTTATTTTTCTCATAGAAGCAATATTATTTTGTAATGAGACTTGTGTACTTATTTTTATGAAGCTACAAAGATTTATAATTGCATTGTATTAATGCAATTACATGTATCATGTCATATCATATCTGCTCCTTAATATAAATAAATATTAATGAAATAAAATTAAATGTAGAAATAGAGATTCTAAACATAATATAAATAAAAAATAAGATATTCTGTCTCTATTCCTAATTTTTTCATTTCTTCAATATTTAATAATAATTCTTGTTCCTAATATTTTTTCATTATGCATAGGATTTAAATCAATATGGCAACTTAATGCTGCATGCTTATTGATCCAAATGATCTTATCCAGCGATGTTATATATTTATTTGATATGAGAGTTCTTATTATATGTTGGAGACAGAAACTTTCTAATAAAAGTCACAACATCAGAAAGTCATGCGTTGATTTAATCATATTTCAGGAACTCCCGTCCTATATTTGTATATCTATATTTATGTTACTTTTAAATTTCAAAAATATAATTAAAATTAGATATTTTAAAGATATTAACAAATAAATTTCTTTATATTACGTGTCGAAACAATACATATGAGAAGAATTGTTTAGTTTATAATACTTTTTTTTCTTATAAAATTATTTTAAACATTTTATCGTCACACAAACAAGTTAAAATTACAAAAGTGAATAAATTTATTGGAATATTTATAATTTGATTAGTACCTATAATAAATTTATCTAATAAATTTACCAATTTTGTAATTTTCACACACACAATCAAGATATGCAATCGATTATATGTGATATGTAAAAAAGTATCGCGATTCTTATTACAGAGTCTCTATTATATGTTTGCCTAATATCATCAATTTAGCTCCTAAACATTGAAACTTGCGACTTATTTTCACTTTATTTACTTCTTGCAAAATATGTTTTTCTTATAACTTTCTTTCATGAGAACTTGTTAATCACGAGTGTTCTGCAATACCGATAGATTATATGAGTTTCTCGAATATACCGCCAAATTCTGCGCTTCACTCATCATTGTAATAATAGAAAATCAGAATTGAACTTCGGACTTCACGAAAATAATTATTTTTTTAAAAGAGAAAGAAAGATTTGTGCATGTCTAAATGAATGTATGAGAATAACAGAAGATTAAAATAATGGTTGTGATATCAAGGATTTTCTCTCGCGATTATGGTAGACTGCAAGTAGCGAAAATAATATGTAGGTTATGTTAGATTTTGATCACATTCTATTCCTGTGCTTTTTCAACCTTTCTCAATTTGCTGCACAATAACGAAACAAATTTATTAAATTACATTATCAATGACTTTCACAAAAGTGAAATTAAATTTTTTTAAAATTTAATTTTTTTATTTTATTGTTTCAAAAGATTTACAAGATTTGTTATACTAGAGATATTGCTATGATTAAAATGAGAGTAAACATATTTGAGATAAATTTTTACAATTTAAAAAATATTTTTTACTTTGTACATTCATTTATTTCTAAATTTTTTCATTTCTTTTTACCTTCTCTTTTGTGATATTGAAGAATTTGATTGTATGATATCAAAACATAACTTTATTCTTATTATATACATAAAAGTTTTAATTATTAAGGCTATACAAAATTATTTTTTTAGGCTATGCAGTTAGAAGAAATTCCTCCACAATCACTCAAGATTCAGTACAAGAATCACAAAATAATAAGATACCAGAACAAAACATTGAACAGAAGAAAGTGATATCTGATAGGTATCGATTCATATATCCTGAATTTTTACCAGATCCAGATCCCAAGTATCGTAATTCACTCCGAGAAAAGTTGGAGCGCATGGATATGATGGCAAGGCGCATTCACGTAGCGATACCCGAATTCTATGTTGGTTCTGTATTAGCTATAACTTATTCTGAACCACATGCTCCTGGAAAGGTTAATAAGTTTGTTGGTATATGTATCGAACGAAAAGGATCTGGCTTGAAAGCCATATGTGTATTGAGAAATGTGGTCAATAACCAAGGAATTGAAGTAGTTTATGAGTTATATGATCCTGCAATACAGAAGATAGAATGTCTTAAGTAAATATAATTATTGGCTGCGTTCAACAGAACAGATAGCTTTGCAACTGTTGTAAGATTCTTTGATATAATTGATTATACATTCAAATCCAGTGAAGAATTGAGATAAGAACTAATTATATTTAAAAAATCTTACAATATTTGTGTATGCAAAACTGTTGTACAGTTATTTATATAAATTGCACTGAAATGTTTCTTTTCGATGATTCTGACATATATTTAGGTTTGAAAGAAGATTGGATTCGCATCTACGATACTTGCGGGACGCACCAGCAGAGTATAGTACCTTTCCTTTTGACATGGAACCAGAGTATTTGCCAGAAGGTGCACCAGTACCTGTGAATAAGATCAAAGTGCAGCTTAATCCTCGTCCATGGTTAGAGAAATGGGAGCGTCAAGAGTTGAAAGGTATAACAGAGTTGCAGCTTTCTGAGAAACGCATTATGAAAGCTAAAGCTGCAGCGACACCTTGGGAAAAGTATGATTTAATGAAAAAATATCGGTAAGAAAACAGGACATATCTTTTTGTAATATTCTTTTTAACGATTATTCGTTTTAATTTATATCTTTTTATTTAGGGAAACTATTCCCGAGGAGGAACAAAATGATATACTTGATGAAGTGTATACAAAATTACACGAAATGGAAATTACTAAACGTAGGCAAAAACTTAAGCGCTCTTTCGTACGTCCGCAGAAAACTGGGTAAACTTTTGATTATGTATAGCATTTTTCAATTTGTATAAGGAATTAGAATGAAATAAATGTATTTGTTTTTTGTTACAATTCTTTATTTTTGTAATGATATCCGCACCGTTATCATAATTTAGTATCGTAATTATCAAAAAAATTAGGATTTTATACAATCATTGAATTCACATGAGTGAAAAACAACATATTTGGTTAAGGAGATTCTTCATGTCTAATATTTCTTGTAAATTTATACAATTTCGAGATCAAGCTAACTGCACGCCGATTATTTCGGGGGAATCAGATGCTTATTAAATCATTATTTGTAATAATATTAAATTGTCAATTTGATATATATTTGATGATATTCTTGCTTTGGTTTAGAACTGTGTTTCAAACCGACACATAAACAATAGCTTGATCTGGAAATTATATAAAATCATAAGAAAAATTATTAGGCATGAAAAACCGCCTTGACTGAATATGACGGTTTTCACTCATGTGTATTTAAACTTGTAGATCTATTTTCACTTAAAATTAATTACTGAATTTATAAACAAAAATTTTTAGTATTAATTATAAGAAAAAAAATAAACATACTTTCAGAAATACTTATCATACATCTCGTAAATATAAAGTTTAAATAATATGCATGCATGCATATGTACACACACACACACACACACACACACACACACACACACAC
>NW_012130069.1:647127-651847 GCF_000143395.1 Atta cephalotes | reverse complement strand
CTTTCTTTTATTTTTCTTCTCTTACTGCCTTAATATATAAAAGATCATTTTTTAATAAATTAACTCGATAATAAAGCTACATTAATTTCTTTAACCATCTTAATACGATGTAACATTTTGATGAGCTGTTCCTTCGCGAGGGGCGATGTCGAGTACCATACCGGATTATCTGGAACGTAACTATGTTCTGGTAATAGGTAGAAGACATCATTTCTTAACGCTTTCAGGACTGAAATATTTCAAATGCAAAATAGTGTAACATAGCAATCAAAATTTACGCAATAAATTAAACTTAATGTTTTTTGCTTGTTCAGTCTTAACATAAATACGTACAAGTAAAATTCGTATAATTTAACAGGGTTTTTCAGTGCATTCTCCTCATTTTCTTTCTTTTTGAATTAGCTTCTTTAAAAAGAAATAATAAATAATAAATAATAATTTGTATCAATAAGTCAGCATTAATTAAAATTTGTATGGAATATACATGTGAATATATTATAACTAACCAAGAGTTGATTGTGGCGGATAAAATCTTAGAAAGACATTTCTTGAGCCAGAAACTTTTCCTGCCACTGGGAAGTTGAGCTGCTGGATTACGCTTTCAATGCTTCATAATATGAGAAAAAAAAGTTGCATATGCTCTTCTACCATCTAAAAAAGATATGGATAAGCATTCGATAAATATTTATTAATACTGCAACAAAATATTACAATAACGAGTCATATGATTTATTAACCAATCTCAACGATCATTTTCTATATGTCGTTCATATGTAAAGCAACTCATTAGTTGAAATATAATTATAATGAACAATTATGATGTGCATTCGTACTGAGATAGATAGATATCCTTTTATTCCTTATTTATTCTTATTATTCATTTTTGATATATAATTAAGATACTTTCTTTTTCTTTTTTCTTTCCATTATATTTTATTCATAAACGTATCACTAATTTTATTCTGTTCTTTACAAATATAATTTTATTGTTTGACTTATCTTTAATATTATCTGTTGATTGTAACACTTAACGATCCTTATGGATGTATCTTCCGAAATGTGCGCATACGCACGCACGCACGCACGCATGTACGCGCGTATATAAGAAAATGCATTACTAAAAAGTTGAAAAGTTGATCAAAAATTCTGAAAAAATTTTTACAGATTTATGAAAAAAAAATAAACAATTTTGGTCTCTTGCTATTTTTTGTAAAGTTGATAGTATTTGAGTGAAAAAAATTATTGAAGATCAATATTCGGCAATTTTTAGTAATTAATATCTCATTAACCATTATGAAAATTGCAAAATAGTAGAGGACTTTTCGCCTCAGTTTAGTTCGCTCTATTTACAAAAAAGCGCTTGGCCAAAGTTTCATCTTATATAAATGGATAATATTATATAGTTTTCTACAGAGTGCATAAAAAGTCTGGAAACAGTCGAATATCTTAAAAGCATTTTTGAGAAAAAAAAGTCTTCAAATAAGCTGAGTTCCTAAAAAAAATGTAAATAATCTTATTACAATTATCAATTATTAAGTATATTTATGTATATTATGTTTATTACATTTGCAACACTAATATAAAACATTAGTTTCAGACTTATTTTTCTCACGAACTATTTTACTATTATATTTCTTATTTCCTATAAAATATTTATAAATTACATTATAGATTTGAAAATCCGATTAAGTAAGGACATAAATGTAATTTAACAATTAATAATTAATTCGTGCACGTAAAATCAAGTCATCATTTTTTAATTTATTTTAATTAAATTATAATTTCCGAGGAACTATTGCGTAATATACAAAGAAAACAATTTTAAATATAATTTCTTATAAGCAATTAGATATATAGTCAGCATATTTCTGTTGATTTTTATTAGTTGATGTTTATTTGAACATTATTAGCATAAATTATATACATACATTTATGAAGAATTTTTTCTTTTTCTTTTATAAATGCATGCATAAATGCATGATATAATCATTAATTCATACATTAGAAAATCAAATTTTTATTATATAATAATAATTAAATCATTGGAATCGCAATATTAATTCAAATAATTAGTATAAGATGTTCGATTCTTTCTATTTTAAGGAATTTCCATTTTAAGGAATGTTAGCGATTAGATTCTTCGAGAATTGTTGTATATATTTTTTTCTAAAATAGTCCATAATATATATTATCTATGTGTTATTATCTATAATAATTTATTGTCAACTACTTTGAAAAATAATATATCGTATGCGTTATATAATTGCTGCATAATTGCTGTTACGGATTAATTATATCTATTAAATTTATAGTAATTTATATTAGTTTTGAAAAAATAGATTAATCATTCAGTAAATAGATGATGATTTTTTTTATGCGTTTATTTTTTTTATATTTTATTTGAAAATTAAAAATCCTTAAAATATTGTACTACTAATTACCACAAGATAAATTTTAAAAGAAAATTCTCGGCGTACAGAGAAACTAGCTTTTACGAATATTGCAGGAATATTTAGCGTTAGCTGAGAACGTAATGCAAAACTTTTACTCTTGCATTATTTTGTTTAAAAATTATGAGAAAGTATGAGTGAGAGAACATCATGTAGAATATTTTTACATTTTAATAATCATTAATTATATTTGCGGTAGTTAGTCTTCTGCAAAATCATTAGGTTTTGTTTAACATTTCCACTCCTGTAATTATTACTAGCAAATTTTAGTGAGTATTTTATGTTATAATGAGAATTTAATGTCTCATTAATAATAAGCTACATCGATTGTTAGATCACTATGAAAGAAAAATTTTCACCAAGTTTTATCTCTCTATCCTTACTATTGCGATAATAGCAATAAAACAAATTTTTTGATTATAATTTTTTCCTCTTTCTTTAATCCATGAAAAATTATGAAGAAGATCAGTGATATTTTGGTCATCAGAAAACTCTCGGAAAATTCTCAGAAATTTTTGCAAATTTATAAAATGGAAATTCTAATGTTAAAGAATTAGAAGTTATAACTGCTAATTATAAAAAGTATAAATAATTACAATTTCGTGCGGAAACTTAAGAAAGTATCATATTTTCAATTATTGTCATTGACGCTTATTTATAAAAAATCTGAAATAATTACTAAATAATGTTCCAAAGATATATTGTCACAAAAAATATGAAGTTAGTCATTTGATAATTTTACTTAAACATTGACAATTATCTATTTTAATAAATTAAAAAAAAATGTTTCTTGATGACTGAAAAGTCATCATTACTGTTTTTTTAATAATTTTTCGTGAATTAAAAAAATAGAAAAAAATTACGATAAAACATGTTTTTGATTATCACACTGAAAAAAAAAAAGATTGGTTGCTGCAACAATTTAGATAATAAAATACGATATAGCTGTAGCAACCAGTTTTTGGTTATGGCAGCAAATTTTTGTTAGCCTATTCGCAATGTATATGATTTCGATAGGCTAACGCAACTAAAAATTTGTTGCTACAATAAAAACTGATTGCTACAGCCATATAAAAATGCTATGCCATATTTTATCATCTAAATTGTCGCAGCAATTAATCTTTTTTTTCAGTGTACTATCGCAATAGTACGGATAGGAGATAAAAATTTTTTTTTTCATAAAAGTCTAACAAAATCGATGTATACCAAGTCTAATTTGATATAGGCATACTTTTCATGTACACATATTTTTTATTTTCTTCTTTAATTTTATTCATATTTACATTATAGAAAATTCATAAATTCATAAATATTTGATTTTTTTTGCAATTTACAGAAACTTAAATATCTCGGTGAAAAAAAATTGTAGAGTTTTCAAAAATACATTTTAAAAGCGAAAAATGGGACTTAAACAATTTTTTTTTCATTAACAATTTTATAAAATTAATATTCAAAATAGTTTTTAATACAAATTTGGAAAAATTATACGAATCAAGTATATTATAATAAGCATTTTTCTCTTTTTCATTTTTTTTCTATAAACTTTTAGTTTCAAAGTTAAAAACACTTTAGAAAAAATAAGTTTTTACAATAAAATTTTCCAGAATAAAAAATTCAATATTTATGCGAAAAGTCATGATATAAATTTTTTCCATTTTAAAAAACTTACAATTGGAAAGTCTACTTTAAAATGCTTATTTGTTAAATTATTTGTTAAATTTTATCTGACGAAGTTTCATCCAGGTATAATGTTTCAACAAATAACAAAAAATATTGAAACCAATTTTCAATTTTATATTTTGGAACATTCCAGAACATTTTTGAAATTTTTTTTTGGGGATTTTAAGAATCTTTTTATGAATATTTCAAGAATATTTAGCGTTAGCTTGAAACATAACGCAAAAACTGTTAAAACTTACATTATTGCTTAAAGCTATGAAGAATTATGAGTGAACATTACGTGGAATATTTTTACTTCCTCGTTTTAAAAAATTTCAATAATAATACGTCATTAATAATAATTTGCGATCTGCGATATTATTCTGCAAAATCATTCGACTTCATTTAATTTCCACTCTTGTAATTATTATTAGCAAATCTGAGTATATTTTACGTCATAACGAGAACTTAATGTCTCATTATAATATTTGTTTAATTCACGTTTTCACAAAGGTGTTTCTATTTTAATATATATATATATTTTAATATATATATATATATATATATATATTTGTGTGTATATATATATATATATATATATATATATATAT
>NW_012130069.1:641150-645286 GCF_000143395.1 Atta cephalotes | reverse complement strand
ATATATATATACATACATATATAAAAAGAATGTAATAATTGCACACTTGATATTCGAGACACATACATTTGTACTTCCTGGGTATCGATCAAATATCTTTTTCTTTAAAGCGGAAACATGAAAAGTGAAAATTTTTATATATGTACGTATGTATATATATATACACACATACAAAAAATTTTCACTTTTCATGTTTCTGCTCTAGAAAAAAAGTTACATCGATCGATATTCTAATAATGACTATAATGACTATAATGATGACATTTTTTTAAATGTCAATATTCACATTCTTACGTCACACCTCCGCTCGTAAGGCACGTATAGGAGAAAAAATAAAAAAACTTTTATTACATAAATTATATTTAAACTCAAGCTTAAGTCTATTCAGAATTTGATTGATTAAGTCGTTATTTAGATCCGATTTAATCTCGAATATATACAGAGATATTTCTGATCCCGCAATCGAGATATACTACAATTTAAGATTAAGTGTTTTATCCCAAAACTGTCGAGTCTAATAATTTATGCAGCGTAATTAATTAAAAAATCATGTTTTAAAATTATTTATAACAAATTTACAACATTATTATTTATTACTTTATAACATTATTTATAACAGAAAAAAAATGTTTTATATATAATAATGTAACGAGGCAACAATTATTAACAATTATTATATATCATTTGTACTTCGTTGTAGCATCTTTTCATCTACAGTTGCGAAGGCGGAATGTAATTGGACTATCTCTTCTATCAGATTTCTATAAATTGTAGATGAAGAGACTACAGCGAGGTACAAACGACATAATTGATCGAGCTACATCATGCATACAACAAAATGAAGAGCATTTTGAAAACTTGTTATAAATGATGTTATAAACTGTTATAACGTGTTATAAATGTTATAAATGTTATAAATAATTATTATAAATAATTTAAAAAATTGGTTTATTAATTAACTATGCTGCGAATCAATTATTAGGCTCGATAGATTCGAGATGAAACATTTAATCTTAAATTATACACTGAAAAAAAAGATTGATTGCTGCAATAATTTAGATAATAAAATATGATGTAGTTATATGGCTGCAGCAATCAATTTTTGATAGTAGGAGCAAATTTTTAGTTGCGTTAGTTTATCGAAATCATATACTGACATTGCGATATACTGACTGCGGATAGGCTACTAAACACAACTAAAAATTTGCTGCTATAACCAAAAATTGATTGCTGCAGCCATATAAAAATGTTATGTTATGCCATATTTAAATTGTTGCAGCAATCAATCTTTTCTTTCAGTGTAGTATGTCCTGATTGCAAGAGACACCTTAGTATTTTATATATTTTGTGTGTGTGTGTGTGTGTGTGTATTCTTGACTCTACGTAATTAAATAAACTATCAATACGGAAACAGATAATGATTCATTTGGATTACGAAGTGTAAATATTAATAAGCTTAGATATCGTGTCAATAAGTAGGGAGAAGAAAATGATTTCAGCTTTCAAGTCATCGCGCCGTACTAGTCATCGCATAGTCTTGGAAAATATTAGACGTCTTTCTATATCTCAGCAAAGTTCACAATATGCATAAGCATTTCAAGCTTCTGAATTTGTGATACACATAAAATTTGTTATATATTTCACACATTTTGTTCATGTTTCATATATTGTTAAAAAGTGCGAGTGTTAAAAAATTTACAATATACATATCTCAGCGCAATGTAGAGAGTAAAACATGACATTGTTTCAATTTTTCATTCTCGAGATTAATGAATCGAAAAGAGATCAAACATATATATATCCGTAATATATCCGGATATATTTTATATATCCGTAAATTATCGTAATTATCAAATTTCTTGGAGAAGAAGAAATGTTTTATTTGTAAATTTGATTAACGGTATGTATTGCATGAGATCTTAAATAGATTTAAAACTATACATATATTCATAAAAACATATAAAGATAAAATATTGGGTTGTCCGGAAAGTTCGTGCCACAAAAGATTTAAATTTAAACGTATACTAAAATTTAAATTTTCTGCGTTTCAATTTTCCTTCAAATCGGCACGAACTTTCCAGACAATCCAATAAAAAAAATAATTATATTTTCTTCTTTTTGTCAAATTTGTCAATTTAAAAATTCAGAAAACAGAAATCGTCAAAAGTGTTTGTCTAACAAATTTAAAAAAATCAAATCGATGAATGAAAATATTGGTATTTTATAGATAACTCATCGTCAATGAAAATAGTGTTGCAGGATTTTATTTAAATAATATCTTTACAGTAAATTCAGGCTGGCCGAATGTAAGGCTCAATTTAAATATCTAATAAAATGTTACGTTGAAATTGTTTTAGCTTTTGATTTTAAGGTACATGCAGCTAATAAAAGCTAGCATTTTACCTTCACTTCATCAATTTTCGTATAAGTTATTCTCAAAGTTCGATATTGTTCAATTTATATAGCGAAACATCGCTGAAAGCTGAAATATATGTCATATATTCATTTGTAGAATATAGGAATATAAATATTATCGTAAATATATTTTATTTTATATTAAATTAAGTGTTATTAAGTGTCATTAAGTTTAAAACAAAGAATATATATATATATAATTTATCATTTATTATTAATTTATTTTATTTTATATATTATATGAGAAATTTAGGAATTTATTATTATTAATGAATTTTTAAATAAATTTTTATTTATTTATTTAATGAATTTATTATTGTTAATGAATTTATGCACTTGATATGCTTTCCGTCGATGGATCCAATATGAGCAAAATTCCATTTTTTTTTATATTCTTTGACAATATTTAGCCAGTCTCTTTCTTCGAGTTGACTTGGAAGAACAGGGCACAAACTCTCCCAAATTGCTTCACACATTTCATGAATAATGCTAGTCACTGTCGTCACTCCCATGAGATATTGATGATGTTGATGTCCGGAAGCAAGATATCTATATATATATACATATATATATATATATATATTCCATATATAATATACAATATAATATACAATATCCAAATTTAAATTATAATTTAAATTGCATGCCAAATAACACATTTTAGAGAGAAGTCTTTAAAACTTGTCTAAAAGACATCTTTTAGACGTCAAATCTTAAAGACATCTCTTTTTCAGATGTCTTTTAGACATCTGAAAGACATCATGATTTAAGAGGTCTAAATATAAAACGTCTGAAAGATTCCCTAAAGATGACACAAAAAACGTCATAAAACTCTTCAAGATGTCTTAAAGACACCTTTCTGTTAATTTTATGATGTCTTAAAATATGATTTCGGGATTTTCAGATATCTTTAAAATGTAAAAATATGGGGTGTTGTCAATAAGAAAATAAATTTTCTTCGATTTCCGTTCTGGTTTCTTTATAAAGCTGATTCTGAAAACTCCAAGTCGTTGAGAGATTTACATCTACACAGTATTATAATATGTTAATTTTCATTGACAAAAGTATTAATTACATGTATGCCTGCAATAATGTAGTAAACTCAGAGACGACTCAGAGACAACTTTTGTGTACACAGTGTAAAGTACTCGATACCTAAAATTTTTCTATATATGAAATTTTATACGTGGAAATCCGAAAAGAAACATATAAATTATTTTTGATAAAATAATGTAGAATATATTGTAAAATAAATTGTAAAATAATAATATTGTAAAATAAAAATAAAACTGTTCTGGAGAAAGATCTTTTTCAATTCTAAAAGAATTGAAAACATCTATATTCTACGTTGTTTTGCTAAATTGATTGATTGAGTTATCTTACATGTTTATTCAAACATCGTAAAATTATAAATTTAAAAGCTTTTATAAATGAATTCATAAGAAACTGGCTCAATTAAAATTCAATATATAAAAAGGTTACGAACCACGAGCAAATATTCAATAACTTTTTACTCAAATATTATTAATTTTATAAAAAAACAGCAAGAAACGAAAATTACTTATTATATATCTTCTCATAAAGTTCTGAGAATTTTTTCAGAATTTTTTAATACTGTATTTTTTCATGTTGGAATAATAATTGCCAACACACACACACACACACACACACACACACACACACACACACACACACACACACGCGCGCGCGCGCGCGCTATT
>NW_012130069.1:636161-639886 GCF_000143395.1 Atta cephalotes | reverse complement strand
GTAGTAATAATATCACACACACACACACACACACACACACACACACACACACACACACACACACACACGCGCGCGCGCGCGCGCATTTGCAATATTAATATAAAACACTTCATCAGTTTTAGACTTATTTTTCTCATGAATATTTTATTATTCTATTTCTTATTTCCTATAAAATAATATTTGTAAGTTATATCAGATTTGAAAATCCAATTAAGCTAGGATAGACGTAATTTAATGATAATTAATTCATGCACGCAAAATCAAATCATCGTTTCAATTTATTTTAATTATAATTCTCGGAATTGTTGCGTAACATACAACGAAAACAATTTTAAATATAATTTCTTATAAGCAATTAGATACCTTTAGTTAGAATATTTCTGTTGACTTTTACCAGATGCTTCTATAATTATTGATAATCTAAATAAATTTACACTTTTTAAATAGTAATTTACTGAATTATTTAAACATTATTAGCATGAATTACATACATATTTATGGAGACATTTCTTCTTTTTCTTTTAAATGCGTGATATAATAATTAATTCATAGAAGATTAAGTTTTTATTATATAAATTTTTTATTATATAAAAAAGATTAAATTATTGGAGTCGCAATTTTAATTCAAATAATTAGTATAAGACGTTCGACTTTTTCCACTTTAAGGAATTTCCATTTTAAGGAATGTTAGCGATTAAATTTTTCGAGAATTCTTATAAATATTTTCTGAAATATTCCTCTAATATGTGTTATTATCTATGTGTTATTGTCTATAATAATTTAATTGTGCCAAATACTTTGAAAAATAATGTAACGTATGCGTTACATAATGTGCTACATAATTGCTGTTTAATTATCTATTAAATCCATAGTAATTTACATACATAATAATTTACATACATTAGTGTATTGCAAAAATAAAACTCATTCAGCAAATAGACGATGATATTTTTTATTTTTATGCGTTTATTCTTATTATACTTTATATGAAAATTATTTATTTCGGTATGTATAATAAATATAATAAATATAAAAGATAATTTGGTGAAAAAATATTCACATATTTATTCTTAATTATTTCATTTTTTATATTTACTATTTATTATAAAAATCAATTTCTTTCATATTTCTTAAAAGTCAAAATCTATTATATTTATTAACACTGAATGCGAGAATAAATTTTTGATGAAACTATCACGTCGTTCGTTCAATTACTTTAAAATTAAAATTTTATGATGTTTCGTTTCGCAATCAAAGTCGATATTCATGATTTGTTTTTATTTTAAGACTGTCTTAAGCAATAGCTTAAGATGCTAATACGATCTGAATAATATCTGTGATCGATTTATAAATCTTTTAACTGTACTTATTAAGACAGTCTAAAATAATGTAAGTAAGAAAGAATAAATGCTATATGGCCCTATGGTTAGGTATATATACCAGGTGTATAAGTTTAAATCCGCTGTTTGCTGATAGGCATTAGTGAGCGTACAAAGCTATCCTGGGCACACAACACACTTTTTTTTATGTGTTTGACATCTGTCAACATTAACCAGTGCACATCATCAGCAATTTCATACAACAACATACATTTTTTCTTTCATAATCATGTCTAGTTTTTTGCTAAAAAAAAAGCATATGCGGGAAGCTTTGCTTTTCTGTTTCAATTTGAAGAAATTCGGCTGCCGAATCGCATCGAATGCTTGTGGAGGCCTATGGCGACAATGCTTTAGCAGAAACAACGTGCAGATTGGTTTCATCGGTTCAATGACGATAATTTTGACCTGAGTGACAAGAAGCGTGAAAATCGGCCCAAGAAGGTTGAGGTTGACTATCAATTGCAGGCTCTTTTGGACGAGGACGATACCCATCGCAAAAAATGCTTGCTGAACAATTGGGTGTTTCTCAAGCAGCCATTTCCATGCTGCTACATGCCATGGGGAAGGTTCAAAAGATCGGAAAATGGGTGAACTGAATGATAGGCAGATGGAGCGACGCCAAAACACATGCCAAATTCTGCTTGCCAGACAAAAAAGAAAGTCGTTTCTGTATCGGATTGTGACAGGCGATGAAAAGTGGATCTATTTTCAGAATCCTAAACGCAAGAAATCTTGGGTTGATTCCGCCCAACCATCAACATCTTCCTCAAGACCAAATCGTTTCGGACGGAAGACGATGCTGTGCGTTTGGTGAGATCAGGAGGGTGTCATCTACTACGAGTAAAAATCTGATGAAACTGTTAATGCTCATCGCTATCACCAACTGATCAAATTGCACCGTACTCTGCGTGAAAAAAGGCCGCATTATCGGAAAAGGCATAACAAGCTGATTTTCCTCCACGACAACGTACCATCGCACACGTCAACAATGGTCCAAAACTACTTGGAGACACTCAACTGGGAAGCTACCCCATCCCGCTTACTCATCAGACCTGGCACCTTCTGACTGTCATCTGTTTTCGTCGATGGGCCACGCGCTCGCTGAGCGGCACTTCGATTCTTACGAAGACGTCCGAAAATGGCTTGATGAGTGGTTTGCTTCGAAAGATGAGGAATTTTTTTGGCGTGGTATACACAAATTGCCCGAAAGATGGGAAAAATGTATAGTTAGCGAGGGCAAGTACTTTGAATAAATTTGTGTTTTTTGCTTCCTAGGAAAAAAAAATATGTTTTTCTGTTTAAAAAAGACCGGATGTAAGCTTATACACCTGGTATGTGTGCTGCATATACCTGCTGGCATGAAAAGAAATAAAAATAATAAATTCGAACATTTTTTTCTAAAGTCATCTGGTCAAATAAAAAAATAATTAATATTGTAGCAATCATTCCCGATATGATATCTAAAAGTGATATGATATCTATAATATTATGCATATTTAGGATCCTATTTTATAACTCTTAATGATATTAACAATATCGATATACTGTTGTTGCATAGATTTTGTACATAGTAAATAGGTTGCAACGATAATATAATGATATTGTTACTGTTGTTAAGAGTTACAGTGGCCTCTCTTTCTTTTTTCTTAATGTTGGCTATATAATTATATGATTAGAAATTTAAAAAAATATTATTATAAAAAGATATTATTGTATTTACTTTGGAAAAGCAGTTATTAAAAATAAGTTTTTTTATGATGTATTTTTAACTAAATCATGTAAAATTCATGAAAAATTTATAGATTTTTATGTCAATATATAAAAAAAGGCATAGAATTTATTTTTCTTGATATTCATTGTTAAAATGTTTAATACTATGTTAATTCGATATTATTTAATATTTTTTTGTTTTTATAATTTCATATTACGGATGGCGAAAATATGCATTGTTGCAGTAACTAATTGATTTGATAATGTCTTTTTAAAATTAATATTTGAGAATAAATTAGAATAATAAAATAAAGAATAGAGATGTGCGAATACAAATCGAATCAAATAGAATCAGTTAAGACTCAATTCGATTTCAATTTGAATTGATATGATTCGAATATGAACTATTCGAAAATATCGAGATAATGCCGATACTCATTCGATTTTATTGATTCAGTTTTTATTTTAAGATTATTTTAAGTAATGTCTTAAGAACTTACTATGAATACCAATCTAAGGTATTTAAATATAAAAATCACATACATTGACAATCTTACATACATATATGCACACACACACACACACACACACACACACACACACACACACACACACACACACACACACACACACACT
>NW_012130069.1:626301-633307 GCF_000143395.1 Atta cephalotes | reverse complement strand
CACACACACACACACACACACACACCAAATCCTTCTAGTTAATGGCTTTTGTATCAGCCAAGTTACAGTCACACGTATAAATTGCGCATTACTTCATATTGGCTATTGACTTGCAACTATTAATTATATATTTAATATTTAAAATATGATACATATATTTTAAAATAACTACATCATATATAATTAGTGTTTTTTTTATATGAAAATAATTTTATTATTTATATATTAGATTTTAACTGATAATTATACTATTAAAAATTATGATTCGATTCGAATTCAATTTAATTCAATTCAATTCGTATTCGAGAAAAAATATGGATTCAATTCGGAGTCAAAAAACCGTGATTCGCATCTTTAGTACCAATCTTCTTATTCTGCGATGCACAATAGTCCGGTGCAACTTTAGACGGAATATATTAATATGAAATGTGAGCTATGTTTTTTATTACGTAAACCGATATTAACCGATATTAAATCTCAAGATCTCTACAGATAATTCTGAAGGACATTACCGCTCTCACTACTTCAACGAGCGCTCGACTCACACATCAGTGATGTTCCATGCGCGTAATGGGAACGCGAATAAATATTCGGATTCTATTTATAACATGCAATTATAACATGATAAATTTACTCATGAGAAAGATAATCATGGAAGTGTATTCTCTGAATAAAACTCGAAAACCGCGAATTTTGAATACGTTATTTTGAGCGCACGATCCGTGCGCGAATCCAAATTTTAAATATATTTATACAGGAATCACTGAGGCAAATGGATGCAAATGAAATAAAGTGGATTTCAATTTTCAAAGTATATATAGGATGTTTCATTTTAATTGATACACTACAATATCTCGAGAAGATGTGAATTAAAAAAAGTTTTAGACGAAAGTTACGTGACTTCGAGAGAGACATAAAATGATATTATGGGTTTGCCAATATGTGACGTTGTCAAAATCAGAGCAAGGTCACCTTGAATTTTTTAAATGGAACCTCTGATTTTTTTATTGTATATTCCCGTAGCTTACCTCGAGAGCTTTTTAAAACATTGTAATATAATATTTTTTTATTAAGGAGATATTGAAATGACCAAATTACCAGGATTTTGCATCGATATAAATCTTCGAATTTATTGAACGGAATTAAAAATCCTTTTATACGAAAAGTAGACGCAAAATTTGTGAGTGCTGCAATAGACTTTATACTAAAATAAAAAAAAAGTTCAAAACTTACATTTTTTTCAATTCGTAGAACTGTCTGACGTATGTACCTTACTCAGTAAATGAGAATGGATTAAAATTTTTTTAATCCATGAAAATGGATTGAATGGATTGAAATAGATTGGATCCGAGCTGATACTAGTTTAATATTCGAAAAAAAAACATTTATATTTAAAGGTTACAAATTTTATTCCTAAAAAATTCATAATAATTATACCTGAAATTAACTACTTCAAATTAGTATTAAAAAACGCACCTTAATGAGATTCGAATCTGGGATCTCTGGAGTATGTGAATCTTCTACGTTACATGCTACCACTTCTTCAATTGATAAATGTATTATTCATTCTCTACTTCAACAACTTACAACTAAATTAGTAACGAAATTATATAGATATAATAAAAATATCATCATTTAACAGATATAATAAAATAAAAACAATTTACATTACTATGAGACAACATTGGATAAGTATCGGATAATTTAATCTCGCTTAGCCGAATATTTGGGCTATGTTTGACTTGGTTTACGAGTGTTCACATCAATCATTTTATTTCTAATCAAAGAGAAACGAAAGAACATAGCTCAATTATTTTTTATTATAACTTTTTTGAATTTAGTTAAATTAAAACGAAAAATTTCCTACTTATAATTTAGACCATTTATGGTCCAACATGTTTTTAAATAAAAACTTGTTTTATTTAATTACATTGAAAAACTGCATTTCATATTCAGAATATTGAATTGAACAGTAATCACGTTGCATAGAAATTGCTGATATTATTTTTAAATTCAGGTTATATAGAAATTGGATATTGAATTTAACTGAATTAAAAAAACTGCACTTCCTATTTACAATTCTAAATTGAGTAGTATTCATGATGTATTGTATACAGAAAATGCTAATATAATGTTATTTTTAGATTGAAAGGCATAGAGATATGCTCTAATCTATCTGCAATTGCTATAAATGAATAAAAATACATTCAGGATTGAAAAGGATTCATTTTTATATTTATGAATCCGTATTTTTAAAAATCTGAATCCGTTTCAATCCGTTCTCGTTTGCTGGGTAATACAAAAGTTTTATAGCTCGTATAGATCAAACAATAGTGCAGCATTCCGCGAGGAGGAGCACAGACTCTTGTATAACACATAATAATAATAACATAACACGTAATGCATAAGAAAATGTATCAATCGAAGTCCTCTGTTTTCTTCCTTTCCATGAAATAAAGAATTTTGATTGATTTCATTTCTTATGTTTTATGCATTATGCAAGCGTATTGCGCATAACGTATGCATTTTGCAATAATTAATTTTTTCGTAAGATAAATACAAATGAGCGTCTGACAAAATGGGCTCTAAAACTGACACAGTAGACAATAATGCTACGTATTTCTATTCTTTTTCTTTTAGGAATTATCTATAAAATATCTATAAGAGTGAATGTATAAGATGAAGATATTTCAGAATCTTTTCATTTCGTTATAAAACATTTTTATTGAATTATATAAGCATATTTACTTTATGTTGTCCTATAAGCAAATATAGTATAATAATTTTTTAAGAGTTTTTCCATATATGCATGATTGTCTTCAGTTCTAATAGAGACTATTTGATACTATAAAGCGACATTATAAAAATTAGCTCATGATCTGTTTTACAAACAGATGTAGCGACACCCCATGAATTTTAATTTTTAAGTTGTATTACGAAAAAACTAAGAGAAAAAATAATATAAATAAAACTAATTTAGAAAATTACAAGCATTAAAAATGACGTAATATTATCAATAATATAGTCACTATTATTTAAACTACGCAATTTGCAAAAGAAAATCGTAAGAATTTTATTTTCAAAAAAATTTTATTTTAACGCATTCGTAAAATTCGTTTTTAGCTGATTTGATACAGAAACAAGCCACAAATATACGAATTATAAGTTTGTACTTTTTAATTAGCTAAACAGATCATGATTTTATTAGTAACAAATAAAATGCAATAATTAGTTTCTGAGAAATAAGAGAGTGTCACTTTAAGAGACCTATGTCAGTATTGGCGACTTTCCTTTATATGTATATAATTCATATTGAATTATTTAAGCATTAAAGATCCAGCTCAACTGTTATAGGCACTTAATTTCTATAAATTTATAGTTGACCCAAAAAATAACTACAAATTATAGTAAAATTATAGTAATTGCCATTGTTTTCTCTGAATAATTTCTAAAAAAATTTTAAAAAAAAAGCTTAGGAAATCTGAAAAATTATGACGTATTTATGAAAAAATCTTCATAAATTTCAAATATAAAAAATTCTAAAGGAAAATTTTTAAAAGAAGTTGCATTTAAAAAAATTAATCGTTGCAGGAAACTTTTGATCGATTTTAAATTATCTTAGCAAAAAATTATTACAATTCAGACAGTGATATTAAACACTTATTACTATTTCGCAAAATGGTACAACAAGAGGCAGTGATTGTAAGGAATGCCATAAAGCGTTATGAAAAAGAATTGGTGTTCAACGGCCTGAATATGACTGTTCCAAGAGGTTCCATGTAAGTAATTATTTATCATGTCAATATAAAAGATTAATAATCTTTCTATTCATTTTCGTTTCGAGTTGTAAATGAATAATTCAAATTTTTCAAAACTTACTGTGTATAACTTATCATATTAAATAATATTAAAAATTGTATAAGCTAATTGCATTGCTTTCTTTCTTATATATCTATAATGGCATCTTCTCAATGACCTGTTTTGAAAAACTTGAATCATATTAATATCTTTTGTGCCAATGATGAATTTCCTTTGATATATTGAAAATTGCCTAAAAATGTTATCACACACTTTTTCATTACATTCATCAATTATTTAAATTGGCACCATTTGCAAAATACACGACAACATAATCGTATTTCTTTCTATGAATATTCAGATAAAAAGTCTGATAAGAAAATCTCTTTTGAACGTGTTGTTTAAAATAAAATAAGTACGTGCAACCGAAATTTTTCCTCTAAACAGCTATGGACTGTTAGGAGCCAGTGGATGTGGAAAAACCACACTATTGTCTTGCATTGTTGGAATTCAGTATCTCGACAGCGGAGAAGTGTGGGTTTTGGGAGGAAATCCAGGCAGCAAGGACTCCGGCATCCCTGGGCCTCAAGTAGGTTACATGCCGCAGGAGATCTCCTTAATCGAAGAGTTCACCATAAGTAATGCTCTATATTACTTTGGCAGAATCAATGGGCTCGACGATGAGGAGATTGGTAAGAAAATGGATAGGAAAATTTGGTATTAGTTGCATGCAAAACGTCGCAAAATATATTCTAAGAAGTTTTAGTTTTATAAAACATTTTAAAATATCTTTTAAACGGTTCTAGTTCCTATCTAGTTTCCTATTTTATTTGTACGTAATTTGTAAGATATTTTTAGTATAATTGCCCAAACAACACGAAGCCGACTATAAGTTGAAATGTCGACTAATAGTTGATTAACAGTCGACATTCTATAAGTCGACTTATGACTTAGAATGTCAACTTATTCTTAATTGAGAATAGTTAACTGAGAATAGTCGATTTTAAGTCGATTTTCAACAGTCGACTATATGCCGACTGGAAAAAAGTCGATTATAAGTCAACAAACAGTTACTTGTGTTATTTGAAACAACTATAGCTTCCCTTATTATTTCTAAGAGACGAGACAGAGGTTTTTGTCGGAGTTATTGCAATTATCCTCAGCAAATCGCCTAGTGAAAAACATGAATGCAGATCAACAGAGAAGAATTTCTCTTGCCGCTGCGATGATTCACAGGCCTGAACTTTTAATCCTGGACGAACCCACTGTGGGCTTGGATCCAATTTTGAGGGAGAAGTAGGTTTTGCTTTCTTTTTAGATACGATAAGCAAAAAATAATAGAAAAATAAGTTATACTTTTTTTTGTAGCATTTGGGCCTATATGATTCAGATTACGCAGGAGGAAGGTATCACTGTGCTGATCACAACGCACTACATCGAAGAAACTAAAGATGCTAATAAAGTGAGTGTTTATGTCTATTAAATTAATTCTAATAATATCCATGTCAAAATTGGTACAAAATATATTACAAGCTTTTAAAAAACTATTCTTTAATTTTTTTTTAAATCTTGTTTTGCTTAATGACGTATTTAATATTGTATATTTTCAATGTTATGCAGATCGGTTTAATGAGATGTGGTAAAATGTTGGCGGAATTAACACCGCAGAAATTACTGGAGCGATTTCAATGTTCGTCCTTGGAAGAGACTTTCTTGAAACTGTGCAAAGCACAGGATAATACAGCTTCTTTAAATGACGCTCAGGAATCCGAAGTAGAAGATATTGGCAGTGGCGTTTCGTATCAAAATCAAAATGAACAAACAAAAGTACATATAGAAATGATCTATACTAACCATTGTTATAAAAAACTATTTTAATCTATTATTTTATAATATAAATAAATTGATTTGTTAAGGCAATCTTGGAGTATAAAGCAGTTTCAAAGCGTCAAGTTTCGCGATTGAAAAGATTCAGAGCTTTATTAGCAAAGAATGGCAATCAATTTTTACATTTTTATGGGTAAATATTTATTGATAATATTAGTTATAACCTATTTCTGAACATTAAATAGTGATTCTTATGTATTTTTAATTGCTGAAAAAGAAAATATGTTTGAAAAAATTCCATCACTCACAGATTTTAAGAAATAAAATTTTTATTTTTGAAAAATCTAGAAATTTCAACAATTCGCAAGAAAATATCTAGTGTCAAAAAATTATATTAATATAATGTTATATAATTATATACATATAATGTTTCTATTTTTTAATTTGAATGGTAATACTTAAGTATTTTACTTTATTTTACAAAGTAAAATACTTAAGTATTACCATTCAAATTAAGAAACATTATATGTATATTAGTAAATTTTTTATATGTATATTAGTTAATTTTTTGACACTAGATATTTTCTATTAAATTTTATTATATTTATTATATTTCTTATATTTTAATATATCACTTAAAAATGTTCATAAAGGGATTTTATCATTAGGATTTTATCATAAAGGGATGTTCATTTATTTTTTACATAAATATGATTATTATCACATATAAGAAATTTGAAATGAAGTTTCTAGAAATTAAAAGATGATGGAATTATTTAAAAGTATATTCTTTTTCAATATAAAAAAATTTTATTAAAATTCCATAAAACTTTCAATAAAAAAAATATTTATTTTTTGTTGAAAAACAAAAAAAATTACTAAAATTTTTTTCCCTACAGTAATTAATTCTTTTATGGAAGAGATACGCTTTATACACTTACAAAATAAAATTCAACTGTTGTAATTTCTAATTTTGTCAGTTTTATTATTATATTTGTACAACAATGATGAATCATTGTACAAAATATTATATTTCAAATAATTCAGATTTACATATCAATTTTTTTTACGCAATTTCATAATAATAATAGGTATATATTATATTTTTCAGAGGACTAGTTTATGCAATATTGTTTCCGATAATCCAAATCAGCATATTTATTGTCGCAATTGGTAAAGATCCAAAAGGATTGAAAATTGGGATTGTCAATGATGAAGCTGGCAATTGTGATTACGGCAATAACTTTGGTAATGTTTGGAATGACGAAATTACCTGCCACTTTAGTAACCTGAGTTGTAGGTTTTTGCATAGTTTTAATGACTCCATTGCAACACAGGTACAATGATAAAGACCAATAACGATCAGTATCTATTTTGTGTG
>NW_012130069.1:614864-623800 GCF_000143395.1 Atta cephalotes | reverse complement strand
TGTGTGTGTGTGTGTGTGTGTGTGTGTGTGTGTGTGTGTGTGTGTGTGTGTGTGTGTGTGTGTGTGTGTGTGTGTGTGTGTGTATTTGTATGCGTGTATATTGGGAGAGACCTTAGTTATATTTTATATTTTATAATTTTGTATTCTTACCTCGTTCTCATATAATTTCTTGCTATATGCAAGCTCTAATTGATCTGAGGAGTTTTTCACTATATTTGGTGTAGTGCTGCTTCTAATTCGTTGGCAATCCTTCCAAACTTTGTAGTCTTCTTTCCATTATATCTCACGCATGTCACGATAGAATTTAAACGCCAGTAAAAACAATACTGTAATTAAAAATATGTACTAACAGCACTTGTAGTACAGTTCTTACTTCAGTTCGATTTAAATTCATGTATGTGAGATAATGGGAAGAACGCTATAAAGTTTGAAAAACTATCAATAAATCTTCGGGAATTAGAAGATCACATATATTAAAAAATTCCTCAGGCCACAATTAAAATTTGCATTAATATACATACATAAGTTTGCACGAAATTATTCAAAAATGAGACAGTAGTAGATTTGCATATGCGCATATGATATGCAAAATCCAAACAGCAACCTCTTTTTGATGCGCATTGGTTAATGCTGATGGAGGAAATTGAACAAAAATAAAACATAAGTAAACGTTGATACGTTGAACAAAAAAAATCATACAAAGCTTTATTTTTCTTAATTTGAAAGAAAAAGTACATACTTTACAAAGATTATATCATGACATTCGTGAAAAAAGTTCATTTTACTCCACAAGATGTATTAAATTATGTAATTTTTTAGAGACATGACATCTTCTTCCTTTAGAAAAGAAGGGCGGAAGTAAAAATAAATTCAAAATTTATGAAAAATTTTTTAAAGTACAGCTTCTACTATTGTGAAAAAAAACTTTTAAATACGTCAATTTTTTATGAAGTTATGCTTACTTGAAATTAAGCAAAATTTTAGTATAAAGTTACATTACGATAATTTTGTTGACAAATGTCGCAAATAATATAAAAAATTTTAGTAAACGTTTGTTAAAATTAATAATATTTATGAAAGATTATTATTTACTGTAGTTGAATTTTTTTAAATATACTAATTCACAAAAAATCATAGGATGTATATGGCCAGTAGAAGGAATGCCAAAAGGGCTTCGATGGATCAGCTATATGTTGCCAACTACTTTGCCCTCTATATCTATGAGAGGAATCATCTACAAAGGTTATTCTGTATTTGAAGAGCAAGTTTATATTGGTTTTATAATAATTGTGGGATGGATATTGTTTTATTTTATCGTAACTATACTTGGTTTAAGACGAAAGACTTTGTAATATTATTTAAAATGTCTAAAGAAAATTCTTTAAAAGAAAAACAAAAGCAGTCTGACATAAACTGCAAAGTTTAAATAGACGCATACGTAGAACATTTCATCTAATTTGATCTAATATATACAGGGTGTTCTTCAATTTTTGCCAAAGTGCTTTTGCATAGATAGAATGAAATAAACTGAGTCGAAAAGTTCTGTATCATTTGCAATTTTCGCAATGGTTAATGAGATATTAATTCATAAAAATAGCCAAATTCGCCCAAATACAAGCGGGCGAGATAAGATCGCACACGAGATGCGTGTTTGCCGTCGCTAGACATGTTTACAAGCGACAATAGCATTAACATGTCTGTGTAGAATGTTTGATAACGAAAACTCTTGCATAAGGGTAGAGCGGACTAAACTGAGTCAAAAAGTTTTCTATCATTTTACAATTTTCACAATGATTAACAAGATATTAATTACTAAAAATCATCAAATATTGATTTTCAATATTTTTTACTTAAATACTATTAATTTTACAGAAAAATAGCTAAATGATAAAAATTATTTTTTTTCCATAAAGTTCTAAGAATTTTTTAATATCGCATTTTCTCATGTTGATAAAAAAAGTTGCCAATGAGAAAATTCAATACTAAAAAGTTGATAAAAAATTCTGAAAAAATTCTTAAAGCTCTATGAAAAGAAAATAAATAATTTTTATCTTTTGCAGTTTTTCTGTAAAGTTGATAGAATTTAAGTAAAAAATTATTGAAGACCAATTTTCGACAATTTTTAATAATTAATATCTTGTAACTATTGCGAAAATTGCAAAATGGTAGAGGACTTTTCGACTCAATTCATTTAGTTCGCCAGATAGAGCGCACCTGTTTGGGATATACAGCATTTTTAGCGGATGGGATTTATGCACAAATTTAGTGCGCAGATTGAGCGCATTAAATGCAATATATGAAATATATACTTCTTGTAATAATATTTGTAATATATATAGTAATATATATATTTGTAATATATATAGAAAGATTGTAATTATTATCTATTAATATAGGGGAAACCAGAGCACTATGGATCATGAAGTATCATAAGTTATCGATTGTTTAATATAATCTAGAATGTTTAAATTAATATAACTGATACAATACGATTGTTACTTCGTTGCCCATACTTTTTATTTAAGTAATTAAATTCCATTGTATCGAAAAGTGTCGATTATTAATTGTTTTCAGTGTTTAATAGTAATTTTTTAATCGCATAAAAATGTTTTAATATTGTTTTGTAACAGAAGAACATATATGAAGATGCAAGTTTTTGTGTATCATTTCTCAACTTATTATGTTACAAGTAATAACATTTATTTTTTATAGTTTTCTATTACATGTATAATTAAATGTATAGTTGGAGTACCATAGATCATACATTAAAATAAATATTTATAAAACGGGACAATATATGTATAAGCAATATCCTAAATGGGGAGTTTGTACTTCTAATTAATTTTATTTTATCGTAATAAATTTTTTATCTTATATTAATAATTATTTGGCATAAATATATCTCATTTGTTTTCTTATAACTTTCTATTTTATTATTCAATAATTATTAGTTGTAATTATATTTTATTATATTAGTAACTACTAAGAATGTAAATTGAAAATATTTTTCAACTTTCGTTATCGTTATTTCTGGTATAATTTTACTATTTTGTGTATAACTTATGATATCTCGGGTATGGGGCATCATGGGTGATTTCTTAAAAAATATGTTTTATTTTTTTTTAAACTAATAAATACTTATTAAATATACTTATTAAATTTTAAAATATGCATTATGCTTTAATTATTAAAAACAAAAAATGATACAAAAATTTTTAGATGCACTTTTAAGAATTTGAATTTTTGTGACTCATGCCCCGATGTCTTCTATTTATCATTCTTATTCCTTAACAAAATTTTGTAAACATATTTTTGTGTTTCAACTATTAAAAAAAATTTTCCTTGCTAAATGGTTATATCTTTTTATTGTGCGTTAGGAACTATAATAAGGGAGGCGTGCTTTCAAGACAATAACGTGTTTACAAATATTTAAACAACAAATTTATTATAATACATCCCAGTAACAAATTTTGTATGCATGAATATATATAAATACGTATAAATATTCATAAACATGTATAATTATTAATTATACATCCCAAAATAATCGTCAAACATTTCATGGGCAAGTAAAGCGAACTAAACTAAGTCGAAAAGTGATCTACTATTGCAATTTACTTTTGCAATTTCGCAATAGTTAACAAGATATTAATTACTCAAAATTGTCGAAAATTGGTCTTCAATAATCTTTTACTCAAATACTATCAACTTTATAGAAAAACTGTAAGAGGTAAAAATTGTGTTTTTTTTCTCTTTATAAAACTCTAATTTTTTCAGAATTTTTCAGAATTTTTAATACCGTATATTTTCTCACGTTGGCCAAAATTGTCGAAAAACTATTTTCGGTTGCTTGAAACAAGTGACTAGTGTGAGAAGCTCACACTAGTTACTGTCTCATTCACTTTCGGCGTGCCGAAGGTAAGCACACATATATAGATAGGCTCGTGCTTGAATGTATGACTATTGGTTTCGTCAGATCGCCGTCTGATTCTATGTCGCTACCATCTACAGTTCTTGACTCAATAGTCAAGAAAACCATAATGAAAACTGTAAGCGGATCAATCGATATGCGATTCCTCGATGTTACCTCCGCGATCGCTGAAAAATTCTTGGCCATGGTATACAGCAAAGTAAAGATCGCGAAATTCAAAATAAATGATTCGGTACGTGTGAGCAAATATAAAACCATTTTCGAAAAGAGTTATACACTAAAACTACATTCTAAATTCCTATTCGAGGAAGATTTTCTCTATATGCTATAATATACATTACATAATGTATTATATATTTCGAGTAAAATCTTTCTCAGACGTTTTGGAACGTAGCCCAAATTGGACGAGATGTTTAAAATTGTTAAAGTGCAGCATACTGATTCTGTAACCTATCTATTAAACGACTATCACGAAAAATCTATCTCTGGAGCGTTCTATGAATATCACAGTATTCCATCGCGCTCCGAACGTGTATCTTGTGGAGAAAGTATTGCACAGGAGAAGGTTTGACGAGATTTACGTAAAATGGTTGAGATTCGATGCATCGCACAATTCTTGGATATACAAGAATAATATAATTTAATTCATACAAATACTCTGTATTTTCATAAAAATGTATGTGCGAATTGCAATACGCGATGAATCTTTGTTACATGAAGACCGTGACGCATGCACTGCTGCAACTTGCGATAATGTATAATGTAACGTTTTTTGTCATACACAGTCGCTAAAAGTTTATCCTGCTGCTTGCCAGGTGGTTTATTGCGCGTTGAACAGAATGACAGGTCAACGTGTTCGTCGGTGTGTAAACATTTCGAATATTCTAAGTCGACTTCAAGAATGTAACTTGTGGGCAAATCCAGAACAATCGCGCTAACGTCAAAGTCCGAGATGTTTTTGAACCCATCGAAATTTGGCGTATGACATCGTTCATCTGTATCTGTAGATTTATTAATATAACATCAAAATACATCAAGTACGTAAAAGGTTTTGACAAGTTTTATATGACTTCATATATTTGTTATTGGCTCGCGTGTACCTGCTGGAATATTGACCAAAATCGCCACGTATATCATGTTCGATAAACATCATTGATGTCAGTGAGCAGTTCGAAATTTACGCAGCGTATATGTTTCAGCATAGCGTCCCACGTAAAACCTGATAAAGTATAATAATGTGCAGGGACCGTAGCTTTTAATACATTTATTGCGAAAATTTTCAAATATATCAGCTAACAGTAACATGTCCGTTTTTAAGTATAGATCGCTGTATTCACCCAAGATTTGAACAGAGAACTGTTGCCAAACGTTCACGGCATGCGCGTAATCACTTTCGGATACAGTGTCACGTGTCACCGGTCAAGGAAATGTAGAATGATTCGCACGATAGTAAACGCGTATCCTGCAACTTGTCAGCGCAATCAATGTATTCGTATGGAAAAATTTCTTTTCGTGTCAGTCTTCTAACTCGAAGTCTTCTTCGGACAAATTTTGAAATTCGCATTGTAAAATTCGAAATTCATTTTTATTGAAAAAGGATGTTAATTTGTCGAGATTGATACTTAAAAATTTATAAGAATTAATGAACCGTAATTTTTTGTTATTTCGTGAATTTGATCTTTCAGTGGTATTTTTAACGTTTTTTGTAAATGATATATATTTTTCCTTTATTATTGGTAGTAATTCTACACTTCATATGCTGTAGTTATTTTTTTGATAATAAAAATGTGAATCATAGTCTGATAAATTGTGAAAAATTATGGGAATAAAATTTGAGTTTTTATAATTTAAATTGCAATTTGAATACGCCGGACTCTTGTAACGACCGGTTAAATGGCGCAATAATCGCTTACTCAATTATCGTCTAGCGCGAAAGGCTTTTCACATACGTGACAATGCGTCGCGCTGCGCAATGTCTCCCACTATTCGCTCGACAAAGTTTCCATAGGGACATTAGCTGCTGAAATTTTTTTATGCAATGTGCTAAACTTTTCAGTTTTTCGATGAATCATGAAACGCAATCCGTATCACGACGAAATCGATATTTTGATAATGAATCATCGTACAAACAGCGCACGTAGTATCCTATGCTAAATACTTGATGATGATGTTGATTCGTGTGCGTAGATGCTTCCTGATCGCTACCAATTTTCTCGATGATGCATTCTAGATTAGCATTCTAGATAAACGACAAATAGAATTCGTTCCTTCTTATAGTATTAAAGTTCAGCCACTTATTGTCATTGCTCGGTAGTCGGATAGCAATCATTTATCCATCACCAATCTATCATGTATGACTGCAATTTCTCGTTGGAATGAAAATAATATAAACAGCTGCAAATAAAAATAAATAATGTTAATTTTTTTTTAAAGAAAAATTCGCTTTTATTAATCATATACTTACCGATCACAAATATACTTTTGACCATGATGTTTACTCAATTACGAGCTCATGAGCCTAGACAGATTCTTGCTCCATACGAAATGGCCCACATTGTCGCGGATCTTGCAAATAGTAAATTGACATGTTTCTCTTTTTTGTCATCAGCGAGTCGTATCGGGAGAATGTTTAGTGTTTTCTGTCCCTCGGTATTGTATACGTTAATGGATACGTCTTTGAGACGTTCGAATTTCGTTACGTTTTTTAACGTTCAAGGAAATTCTATATTTTGGAAATTCAGCATATATAGTGTGGATAGGAAAATCCGCTTTTCTTTCGGCTCGTACAGAGCCGACCACCGATCACGCGAAGCATGCATTGTCACATGTTAATCACCGCTCTCTTTGTCATTATCTCTCGCGGCACTTCGAAGTGACATCCTATGCGCATTGGATTACACTTATTGATGTTTATTATAAGATGATTCGTGACAACTGTCACGTTCTTGAAATTCCTCGAGAGATACCAAAATAGATTCGATGACGTGCCGCTCGTATCACCCATGCATGTTCGATGTTTGAAAGAGTTCATAGTTTTTAGTATTAACTTACTTTTATTGATATATTTATGATCCGTCGCAAATTTAAATATGGTGTTCACTTTTATACAGTCTTTTTATCTTGCACTCGCTCGAGCACTACACTGCTAATGTCTTCTAAAAATCGTCGCAGCTCGATATAATCCACGCACTGGTTAAAATTCGATTTTCAAACGCTGCATCGATCTCTCGCCAAACAAAAGATTTTTCGTTATTGTCACTGTTATTACTAGTGCTTGCATAATCACTACCAAAATGCAGAAATCGTCTTTCTAATTGAGTCTTTGTACTCTTGAATCGTGTAGTGATTAGAGATTGTCTACATCCAACGGAGAGCCGTAGACGCTTGACATGATTGCATTTTTTAAGTTGTTTAATAAATTTATTGCATTCTTCTATTCACGCGAAACACTCTTTCAAGATAGCAATTTGGTTGGATCGCTTCAATAGATCGCACTCTGCTTGACTGAAATCTCGATCTATGTTTACAACGATTTACTAACAGTTCACTTTCATAGATTTCGTACTATAATCTGGTAGATTTCTAGACTGAATTTATTTTTGTCTGTAATTCCTTCTTTTCAGAATAGAGCATTATTTTGCGCTCATTTTCAAAGTATGCTTCAAAAAACGCTGTTAAAATCCTCATAAAAATTTATGAAAATACAATTCTATCGAGTTTTATTTACATTTATACTACTACTAACCTTGAAACATATTGCAAAAAACATGTTCGATATCATGTCCCAAAAAAAAGAATGAGGCTTTTTTATCAAGAGAGGGAGACATTATATTTCAATATTATCGATTTCGATAGCAGCCAGATGTTGGCACTCAATCGATTAATTATGAAACTTTTTATTTAAAATAATTAATAAATGTTGTTTCTAGAAAAATTATATTACGCTATATCCCGGCCGAAAAACAATTGGAGCATATATCGGCAAATATCCTTTGTAACTCTTTCGTTTTTTGTATTGTTTTTATTCATGGCAATATTCCCTTTTTATGAAGTTTTTTGTTGTCTTGTACGTGATTGCAGTTTCAAAAATCTGTGATGTCTTATTGCCATTCCCGTCATACCCCCACCTCCGAAAAATCCTCCGCGCCCCGCTTCTTGAAGCTCTCGAGTTAGAAGTCCCTTTATTACACTACTAATAATAAAAATTAAAAATCGGACTTTCATTCTTGTACGATCTTTCATTTTTGCACGATTAAATAAATCACCATGTGAAGAAACATAATATTTTACTTGGATTACAAAACATAAGAGTTAAGGATCTGAGACATTAATCCTGTATCTAAATAGGTGGGGAGAAGATAATGATATATTTAAAGCCACCGCGCAGGCAAAGCCAGTCTTCGCGTAATCTTAGAGAATGTTAGACGTATTTCTTTGTATTTCTTGACAGTCCATAGAGAAAGTATGTAATAACCGCATAAATATTTTAAGCTTTTGAAAATTTATTACCATATCTGATATGCACAACACACACTTTGTTCATGTTTTATACTTCACAAAAAAGTGCAATTGTTAAAAAAATTTAGAATATGTTAATACAATATGGTACAACATTGTTTTATTTTTCTCTTATGTTCATCAATCATGCTCAGTGATTAATTAAGATCGAAGAGATTGAATAAATATTTCCTTCATAAATTTCATAAATTGTACTTATCAAATTTCTCGAAGAAGAAAAAAATGTTTGATTTATGAGCTTGATTAACAGTATGTATTATGTAAAATCCTAAACAAATTTAAAACTAAATTATAAATGTGACGTAAAAAGAAAAGTATATCTTTTTTTTATTTCATATAGTTTTGCAAAGAACGAAAAATGAGTTTTTTAACATAAATCGGTAAGTTAAAATGTTATTCATGATATTTTTATAGAATCTGTGTGTGTGTGTATGTGTGTGTGTGTGTGTGTGTGTGTGTGTGTGTGTGTGTGTGTGTGTGTGTGTGT
>NW_012130069.1:609896-613197 GCF_000143395.1 Atta cephalotes | reverse complement strand
TGTGTGTGTGTAGTGTGTGTGTGTGTGTGTGTGTGTGTGTGTGTGTGTGTGTGTGTGTGTGTGTGTGTGTAGGGTGTATAAGCTTAAATCCGCTGTTTTTAAGTCAGAAAAACACTTTTTTTTCCTAGGAAGCAAAAACAAATTTATTCAAAGTATTTGCTAACATTTTTCCCATCTTTCGGGCAATTTGTGTATACCACGCCAAAAAAATTCCTTATCTTTCGAGGCAAACCACTCATCAAGCCATTTTCTGACTTCATAAGAATCGAAATGCCGCTCAGCGAGCGCGTGGCCCATCGACGAAAACAGATGATAGTCAGAAGGTGCTAGGTCTGGTGAATAAGCGGGATGGGATAGTACTTCCCAGTTGAGTGTAGTCTCTCCAAGTAGTTTTGGACTATTATTGACGTGTGAGATGGTATGTTGTCATGGAGGAAAATCAGCTTGTCATGTCTTTTCCGATAATGCGGCTTTTTTTCACGCAGAACACGGCAATTTGATCAGATTGTTGATGGTAGCGGTGAGCATTAACAGTTTCACCAGGTTTTAACAGCTCGTAATAGATGACACCCTCCTGATACCACCAAACGTACAGCATCGTCTTCCGTCCGAAGCGATTTGGTCTTGAGGAAGATGTTGATAGTTGAACGGGATCAACCCAAGATTTCTCGCGTTTAGGATTCTGAAAATAGATCTACTTTTCATCGCCTGTCACAATCCGATGCAGGAACGACTTTCTTTCTTGTCTGGTAAGTAGAATTTGACATGTGTTTTGGCGTCGCTCCATCTGCCTATCGTTCAGTTCATGCAGCACCCATTTTCCAATTTTTTGAACCTTCCCCATGATGGCATGTAGCCGCATGGAAATGACTGCTTCAGAAACACCCAATTGCTCGGCAAGCATTTTTTGCGATTGGATATTATCCTCGTCCAAAGAGCTTGCAATTGACAGTCCTCAACCTTTCTGGGCCGATTTTCACGCTTCTTGTCACTCAGGTCAAAATTGTCGTCATTCATTGAACCGGCGAAACCAATCTCTACATGTTGTTTCCGATAAAGCATTGTCGTCATAGGCCTCCACAAGCATTCAGTGCGATTCGACAGCCGATTTCTTCAAATTGAAACAGAAAAGCAAAGCTTCTCGCATATGCTTTTTTTTAGCAAAAAACTAGACATGATTACGAAAGAAAAAATGTGTGTTGTTGTATGAAATTGCTGATGATGTGCACTGGTTAATGTTGACAGATGTCAAACATATAAAAAAAAAGTGTGTTGTGTGCCCAGGGTAGCTTTGTATTCACTAATGCCACCTACGAGCAAGCAGATTTAAGCTTATACACCTGGTATATATGTATATTAATTAAATCAAATTAAATAATACATAAATATTTTTTAATCGGAAAATATAATACTTATAATTAATATAAATAGTATAATACTTATAATTAATTAATTGAATGAATTCGAAACTTCTATATTGAATATTGATACAATTTAATATATATTCAGTGACTAATACATAATAAAAACTATAAAGTATAAAATTGCAAACATTACGTGAATGAAACTAATAAGGGGAGAATAACATCTATTATTTTAGTTTTCGTTAAGAGATGTAATCGCATTTCCGTGCAACAATGCAGTAGGTTTGTTTGTTTTATGAATATCTTTTTTATTATTTCACATTTCTTGTATAAAATAATACTCGTAGAGTATATCAAATTTTAAAATCTCACATAATGAGAAAAACATAAATAGTATGAGTAACCTTATACTAAATACACTTATACTAAATACACTTATACTAAATACACTTATACTAAAACCACGTGAAATTAAATTATCAGAATTTAATTCATTTTAATTGGATTTTAATTCTTAAAGAATTATGGCGTAGTCAAACTAAGGAAGCAACTTCAAATATTTTATAAACAATTAGATACATTCAGTTTGTATATTTCTTTTACATTTTCTACTAGATATATTATTTATTTCCTACAAGTATTATTACATTATATAATATTATCTCTGTATAACAATTTAAACGTGTCAATTATTCAAAAAAATGTTATAAATTAAATAACGCATTGTTGCACGATTATTAATCCACATATAAAAACTATATGTATTGATTTATATCATACTGATACTATCAGTATCACAAAAAAGAGTAGATAAATTTAGCAAAAGACAATGATTTTCCATTTTTATGCCTTTGTTTTTTTAATATAATTTGTATAAAAATTATTTAGATGTGTAAATATGAAAGATAACTTGTTAAAAAAAATCGTGTATTCACTTTTTTATGTTTTTAATTTGTCATAAATAAAATTAGTCAAGTAAATTAACTTTATATTTTTAATTTATTATATTTTTAATTTTTAATTTACTTTATATTTTTAAATGTCAAATCTTTAGAATCACACTAATTAATTAATGCGAGAATAAATTTATTAAGAATGTATTATATTGCAAATTTTTTTTTATTTCTTTCAAGAAATTTTTTTCAGAATATATCATAATTTTTCAGAATATATAATAATAATATTTTTTCAGAATATATATATATATATCAGAATATTCGCTATAATATTGCACAGAAAAAATGATTTAGTTATAGTTATCTAAAATAGATTCAATCAAATGTTTTGATTAATGTAACCAAACATAACTTTATCCTTACAAAAATTTATTACCAAACAGAAAATTTATTACAAAACTTGTAAGGATAAAATTATGTTTTGATTATATTAACCAAAACATTTGATCAATATTTTAGATAGCTATTACTAAATTTGGTAGCTATTATCAAACTGTGTTTTTCTGTGTGTATTTCATAATCACGATCGATATTCATTATCCGTTTTTATTTCAAAAATAAGTTTTGTCTCATAACAAATTCGATTGAACTAGTGAGCACTGGTGCATATCAAAACCTATATACTGATTTAATTTGTATAAAAAACCGTTATATACTGATTTGTATAAAATTAATTACTAACTATTTAATTACTAACTAATTACTAACTAATTAAACTAATTTGTATAAAAAATAAAGCATATTTCAAATTATAAAACAGATTTTATTTAACATAATAAAATGTAGATTTCATGTTTTAACGCGTTTCTCTATTTATGCTGAATACATATTTTTACATTAATTTGTGTACAGCGACTTGAATATGCATCAAAGCGAGGGAATAACCACTTAATCATTAGTGAAAAACTTACATTAACTGGAATATCATACTAGACGTCTCGGTTATTACAATCGATGGTAACATCGATTGGAATATTCTCA
>NW_012130069.1:602582-609781 GCF_000143395.1 Atta cephalotes | reverse complement strand
TATAGTAGTTAGTACGTAGTAGTATATATATATATAGTAGTAGTAGTATATATATATATATATATATATATATATATATATATATATATATAATTATAAATTTAATTATATATATATATATATATATATAATTATATATATATAATTTCGGAAAAAAAAACGGCGGAAGCAAAGATGTACACTTAATATATATAATTACAAATATTTTTATATTTTATTAGTTAACATTAATATTTATTTTCATTCATATTTAATTTATATATTTATAAATAAATTATTTTTATTAATTTAATATATTCTATAATAATCTATAAAATTAATATTTATTAATTAAAACAATCTTATCATTAATTTAATTTTTTTCAATATTTTTTTATTTTCACATGTCATTTAAATTAAAATAATTTTATCATTAATTTAATTTTTTCCAATATTTTTTATTTTCACATGTCATTATACGTCTTAGATGAGGAAAAAATACTGAATAAGAGACTCATCTAATAAACTATTTTTATCAAACAACAAATTAATGATTTAAATGTACAGAATGATACGGAATTGTTGGACAAAGCTTATGATAACATAATTATGTTTAAATGACACGCTCATGTATTCTATATGTTATATGTTACTTGTATTGTTGTCTTATTTTATCAGATGAAACTTGATGTTCGACGCATAAACAGCTTAATAACGTTTCAATGATCATGTAAGGCCCAGTTTCACGACTCACGATTAACTCTTAATCGAAGTTCAACTTAATTCTTTTTTCAATTCTAAAATTGGAAAGAATGAATAAGTTGAACCTCAATTAAAAGTTAACTGTAAATTGTGGAACTGGGCTTAAGTCAGAAAACATTTTTTAGTCTATTATATAATGACTCGATAAATTTATTGTATAGTATATCAGGAAGTACGATGACATCACTGTTACATTACTGTTACATTACTACTCTTAGATGACTGAATTGTGTTAATTAACAATTTACATGGAGCATTGATAAAGATCCAAAACAGAATCGAAATGTCTGTGATTATAATTAAGATTAATTTAAATAAATCAATCTTTACATTGTCATCCTGTATTGATTCTATTAAAGTCAAATAAGCATTATTTGATTATATTGATTTATCTCAATCAAGCTTTAATATTTAATTTATTAATTATATTGATAACTTAATGCAATCATGGGATAGAGTTCTCGAAAATAATTATTGTAAAATTTATATGAAATCTCTATGTATAATCCGATAATTATTGGGTTCGTGCCGATTTTGAAGGAAAATTAAAACGCATAAGATTTAAATTTTAGTATGCTTATATATTTATTAAATTATGTAGGTTAGTCGACACTTTCCGGACAATCCAATACATACAATCACGAGAAATTCATAATATTAAATTAAATCATATATTTTATCAAATAACTTCATAATTATGTAGTAAAAAAAATTATTTTTTCAGATGAAATCATATGAAATCCGTGAGACACTATTTCAACTAATGGTTATTTTCTCGTATCAGTGTGCATAAGTTTGTCGAATTCGTTATTAGGTGATATTTTAAAATGCTAATATGATTATATGCTAATATTTTGAAAACATGTACTGATCTGCTCCTAAAAAAACTTGTCAGATGAGAGAAGATGACCATGAAAGTCATTTTTTCACTGAACAATGAATATTTAAAATTAAGAGGCACAAATAATTTTCATTTACACACAATGCGTGTTTGTCATATACTAGTCATTGATGCCTTCTCATTTGAAATTTCCTCCTGAAATAAGATTTATTGTTGATCAATTTCGATTGAATTTAGTTTTCTTTATTGAAAATAAGGTAAAAATATCGATCATATTTAGAATTACGCAAATATGTATTTTAAATAAAATAAATTAAATGAATTATTTAATATTTATTATTCCAAATAGTTTCTTATGATCTATCTCTCACCAATTTGTGAAATTAAATTTGATATTATATTTTAATACATATTAACAGTATCATAATATGTAAATTATACTAATAATATTTTCTTTTTGATATTATACATGCATTACATACAGCTTCGAACATTGGCGAACCTGATAGTCATGATGAATGAATATCCAGATATGAAGTGTACGATCGGAGGAAATTAATTTCAAATAGGAAGGCATCAATGATGCCTAGTGTACAAATAAGCAAAATAATTTTTTGGGGTTTTGTTTCTTAACTTTATTTTTATAAGTAAAACACATATATATAATGAAAAAATTTTTATTTAATATTATCTTAGAATAAAAATGAAATAAAAATGACAAATTACTCTGCAAAAGAGTACAATTTCTTCATTCTCTAATGTTATTCCGTATGTATTTTTTTATTTATGCGTACCCACATAGCATGAGAAGCTCATAAAATTTTTGTAAGCTTTATTTTGATTCGTAGGCAGCTCTTTTTAAGTTCTCTGAGAGCTTAGCAAAATGAATTCCCTAACTGGAGTTTATTTAGTCGAATTTTGTAAACTCCCTGACAGCTCAATATGAACTCTCGAGTTCGTTTTGTCGAATTTTATAACTTCCCCGAAAGCTCAGCTCAAGTGAACTCTTTGGGAAGATTTGAAACTTTGTGCTGTGGATATTAGATTATAGATTTTGAATAAAAAATAAATTTTTTAAAGTTAATTTTTCATTGGAACGCGTATTTTTTTATAAATTTCAAAATTGTAAGACTTCATGTCACGAATTGAAGCATTAAAAAAAATTTAAACTTTATTTTTATTTTTAATAATTAAATTTTATTGATTTGTTAGAAAATTATAAATTTTTAAACATATCACTACCATATTCGCATTTCGATTCATATATATTTATATATATTCATATATATTCGATTCATATATTTTTGCAAAAGTAAAATATTTAAATAGATTTGTAAAATTATGTATAAATCTTTTATTATAATAATTGAGAAAGCTACATGAATTTTTAAATATTTTTTGAACCATTTAATCTATTAAAAACACTTCGGATATTAACGATCCCCATAAACTTAATGAATATTACAAAAATGTATACGTGGCGAAGATAGTTTTAAATAAGAAGTATCTTATTTACAGAATAAGAGTTATTTACTATCTTACTTATGATCGCAAGAAAAGAAATAAAAATTATAAAGGCTCAGCACGCACTTTTACATTTAAAATCTAAATACTAAATATATTTGAAAATACTAATAACGCCATAATATTATATGAGATGAGATTGTTTTGAAATTTAGTTTAATAACGCACATAATTGTAAAACAATTGTGAGAACATAATTTAAAACATAATTATGAGAAAAAATAAAACGGAAATGGAAAAAAATTTTAATTCTAACAATAAAAATAAACAATCCGTTCAAAGTTAATAAGAGACCGATGAAGATGCCAGATTAAATTATAATACCATTAATCATCTTTCATAATGCGTAATTTTCTTTATGAACATTTCGACTCTCTTTGGAGAGGAGTCCTCTTCAGCAATGTTACAATTCTTAATTCATCTTCATTGAACCTTTCGTAAAATTTCAAAGCTTCATGGACTTCCCGTTTGAAAATCCACTGCAGTTGGGTACTGATAGTAGTTCACCTTCATCAATCTTGACTCTTATTAGCCTTGAACGAATTGTTTATTTTTATTTTTAAGTTTATGAGTATGTTAAAATTTTATATTTCAAACAACAATATTTGAAAGATTAGTGTAATTACCGATTAAACGGTTATGCGAAGAAAAAATTATGAACTTGCAAAGTAATATATTTTACACTAATATATTTTAATACAAACTAATTATACAAAACAAATTTTAATGTTGTATCTTAATTGAGTTATCAGAAATAAGTATGTGAACTGCAATTAAATTTATATAACTGTCAATGTTAAAAATTGTTATCATAAAGTACACACATACATACTATCAAATTGAAATATTTTGAAAATTGTTTTCCTGTTAAAATTAATAAAATTAATAATTTCATATCTTTTATTTTTTGTAATAACATTATTTAAAATCGCTGTAAAAGAAAAGGCTATTATAAAAAAATAAGATATGTGAAATTATCGATATTTTATTGATTTTAACAGGAAGATAATTTTCAGAATTTTAAATCATCTCAGAAAAACATATTACAGTTCAGTCGCTGATCGAGCACTCATCATCATTTTGCAAAATGGTGCAACAAGAAGCCGTGATCGTAAGAAACGCTATAAAGCGTTATGAGAAAGGACAGTTGGTGTTTGACGGTCTGAATATGACCGTTTCAAAAGGTTCCATGTAAGTAACCATTTTTTATGTGTCAATATAAAAAAATGAGTTCTCTTTTTATTCATTTTCGAAAGTTGTAAACAAATAAGTTGTAAAATAATAATTCAAATTTTTTTGAAAGAAATAATTAAAAAGATGCCGCAGGAAAGAAAACGATGCAATGAAATTCGCGATTACACGTGCTATTTTTAAACCTACATACACAGCATATCTTTTACCCAACCTGATACTAATTTCTTCACCTTCGATATATGGGAAATTGCCTGAAATTGTCGTCACGCACATTTCCGCGTACATTCACCGATTGCTTAAATTGCCGCCGCTTGCAAAATACACGATAGAATAATTGTATAACTTTCTAACGAATATTTAGATAAGAAAATCTTTTGGAACCTATTAGAATCATTATAATTTTATCTCAAATTTGTATTTAGTTTCTAAAAGTATTTCATTGTATATTATCATAACGCTTATCAAGTCGCTGGCTAAATGTATTAAATTTATTAAAAATAAGTTTTTGTAAAAAAATGAAAATGTGTCAGAGATATATCTATTTAGCATTCTGCAATATTTAAAAAATCATGTACAAATCTCAAAGTACACTAAACAATTAATAAATAAACTTTCTAAACAACCCAAAAGTCTAAAATTGTGATATAAGATCTTTAAGTCTTTTAGATAAAAAACGTCTTATAACGTGATTTCAGATACTTGTTATTGTCTGGGTTGATTCTTTTTAATATATTTTATTTACTGATGATATATTCATAATGACTATATTCATAATTTTCGAGTCAAAGCAAAATTCTTATTTAAATGCATGAATAAGCTAAAAAAACTTGATCACATGTCTAATTAAAATTTAACCTGTAATTAAATATCTAATTAAATATCTAATTAAAATATAATCTGTAACTATTAATGATCTAATCTTACATGTTATTAACATGTTGCCTAACAAATATATATGAAATTCTCTTTGCATTCAATTATAATGCTTGATTAAAATTAGAATATCCGAGAAAATGTGTTTGATCCTTTTGGCAATATTTCTATAGACTTATTCGTTGGCAAGACTTCATCCATTGACTCTAGAATCTCGTTTATCGCCGAGCCATCTGATTTTATCTCCTTCCTCTTATTAAAATAATGATGCTTATCAGAGATGTTTTTTGATAGGTGTCTATTTTTCTGTTTTTCGTTTTTATTCAAAGGAGTAAGAATTTGAAGAGTTCTTCGAAAAGGAGTTTTTCGGATGTATATTATATTTTTCAAAGATCCCTGCGATGAAACATCTGTTCCAACATTTCGTTGATCAATCTCTTGCAAAGTGCTTGTAATGTTCTTGTTTGATAAAAATTGAAAAAATATTTGTTAGTTGATTAAACTGTTTTCTATGATGTTTCATATACTCACCACGAATATCTATGAATTCTTTTAATTTTGAGATAATTTTGTTTTTGATGAGATCTTCATCTTGAAATGTTTTTATTTCAGAAAAAAATGTATCATTAATGATAGAAGTGTCCTTAACATCGGTAGGAGTATTTAATGTAAATTTTTGATTGATTGGTATAATAGTGAGATTCTTGGTATCATCTTCGGCATGTTTTAATTTCTGATGATTCATAATTTGTGTTTTTTTTCAGATGTTTTATTTCAGATGTGTCATTTGATGTATTCATTGGAAATTTATTTATATTCATTTTAGTCTTAGTTTCAATAAGATTGCTTTTATTTTGTTTAATTAAGATTGTTTTTTCAACATTTTCAATGCTTTCACTGTTATTTTCGTCTTCTGAAATATATTTATCATCCTTCGATTTCTCATGTTGTTGATTACCTGTAACAAAATTTTCTAAAAAAAATTCTGCTTGTCTTTTAAAATTCAAAAGTCGCCATTTTGAGATATAATTGAGATCGTCGTAAAATTGCTGCCATTTTAAATCAAACAATTTAATCAACCACAATAAAATTTTGGTGTATTCAAGAGACAACTCATTGTTTGAAATTAATCTCTTCATTTCCATTACAAATTCGAGATTAGAGATCACCCAAGACAATGCAAAATCATCAAGGTTTATAGAGTTCTGATCTTGGGCTATAATAACATATGGTAAAATTTCATAGGCGTTTGAATTCTGATGAGTCAATCTTTTATAGCTGCTGCCATATTCTTGCATCAGCAATACCACGCGCCGCAACATATTTCGAACGTTATTTCTGATCTACACAAAAAGTGTCACGTTTAATTATTCATAAAGATTAAATTTATGCAGTTTAATAATTTAATGTTTTAATAAATTTCTATGCATATGCAAATATTCTATGCAAATATTCTTCATAAAATAAATTTATTAATAAATTAACTAATTTGTTTAGGAAATATGAATATATTATAATATGATGCTCTTTGTTATGAAATCATTGTTACATGCAGTTTCTCAAAATGTTCTGTTTTTTTTTTAAGTTTTCTTGTGTAAGACTATTCGTCGATTATGTTAACTTCAAAATTACTTTGTTGAATTTTACCTCTGAAAAAAATTTAATTCATTAATAAGATAAAGTTTAGTAAAAATTCTTTATATATTTTAACTTATATACATAAGAGTATCTCAAAATTATTGAAAATATCCTTTTTATAATAAATTCTTTAAATATCAAAAATTAATTTTTTTTGTAACAAAAACATTGAGATTTCTATTTAATATTAATTGTGTGCATTACATAATAATCTTTGTAATAGTACACTGTGCATTATATAATCTTTGTAATGTTACATGTCAAATAAAGTTTCTAAAAATAAAAACGTAAAATAAAAAATTTCCAAAATTAATTAGAGAAGTAGAGGAAAGAGAGAGAGAGAAAGAGAGAGAGAGAGAGAGAGAGAGAGAGAGAGAGAGAATATATT
>NW_012130069.1:594614-602073 GCF_000143395.1 Atta cephalotes | reverse complement strand
CTTATTACTTTATTACTCTTATATATATATATATATATATATATATAAATAAATAAATATAAATTAAATTAAATATATATAAAAACTGTCAATTCGATAATACAAGTATTTATATATTGCAGAAAAATTACATAATATAATAAATATTATAATAAAGAAAGAAGAGAAGGATAATAAAGATTTGATTATATAGATATAATTAAATATTTTCTAATTTCTCTTAAAATTCTATATTTTCATATTATAGTTACACCGGACTGATATTAATGTTACGTAGATATCTAGACGTTCTTCAAACAAATTTTAAAAAAGATTTAGATCACTTTAAGCACCACTGTGTGTTATTAGTAATAGGCTAATTGCTTTTGCCAACGAATGATCGTTATGTTCGCGCGAATTTAATGATCAAAGCTATGAGATTGTGTTCAACACTTTATTAACAAATCGGTCTTTCCAACAGTTCAGACTAATTACAGTATCACAAGGGAAACAATAACCGCCATTATTCTTCGATGAAATGCGAACGTGAATAGATAGATTGGCTGATAAGTTGATTTCGAAAGAGAATTCATACTGAAAAACGATTAAGACGCTGTTTTTTATTGGAAATATTTACTACTTTATGTGCCTCTCTTTTCTCGTTTCGAATGTATCGTCTAAAATAAGAAGCATACAAATGAAATCCTTCCTTTAAACAGATATGGATTGTTGGGAGCGAGCGGATGCGGCAAAACCACTCTGCTGTCCTGCATCGTCGGAGTTCGATATCTTGATAGTGGAGAGATATGGGTCTTGGGGGGGAATCCGGGCAGCAAGGGTTCTGGCATCCCTGGGCCTCGAGTGGGTTATATGCCGCAAGAGATCTCTTTGGTTGGAGAGTTCTCAGTGAACAGTGCTTTATATTATTTCGGCAGGATCAATGGACTCGACGATGAAGAGATCGGTAAGATTGGATAGGGAAAAAGACTCTCATTGCATGCGAAAAATCGAAAATATATATGCTCTGAAAAATTTCAATTTTACAAAATACTCTAAATAAACATCTTTCAAACAGTTTCAGTTTCTGTTTTGAATTGCTTATTCTCTACGCGCAAATTTTACACCGTAAATTATTTCGAAACAACTATATTAGCTTCTCTGTGTTATTTCTAAGAGACAAGACATAAGTTCTTTTCGGATTTGCTCCAACTACCCCCAGCGGATCGCTTAGTGAAGAACATGAGTGGAGGTCAGCAAAGAAGAGTTTCCTTTGCTGCCGCATTGATCCATAAGCCCGAACTCTTAATCCTAGACGAACCCACTGTGGGCTTAGACCCAATTTTAAGGGAGAAGCAAGTAGATTTTACTTTTTTTTTAAACATAAGCATAAAATAATAGAAAAATGTTTAAACGTTCTTTTTCTTCGTAGCATTTGGGCCTACTTAAGCCAAATCACGGAAAAGGAAAATATCACTGTGCTAATCACGACGCATTACATCGAAGAAACTAAAGATGCTAATAAAGTGAGTCTTGTTTCTAATAAATTAGTTCTAACAATATAAAAAAGTTGCTGCAAAATATTTTATAAGCTTTAAAAAAATTACATTTTAGACACGTTCAGCAAACTAATAATTTAATAAATTCATATAAGGATTAAGAGCCACGTTGTTCGGTGCTAAAAGAATATATTATTACAATTTACAAATTTCGGTTCTCAATCGAATCATCTTCGGAATCATCTTCAGTTACATTATATTATATATGTTGTTATCTTATGTCTGTTTCTCGTTGTTCCGTTGAGAATTTAAACGTATGGAAGATTTTTGTAAATTGTAATAATATGTTCTTTTGCATTTTGCACAGCAATTGTTTTGCATTTTTCCCTATATTGATATTAGTCCAAAGAATTTCTAGTTATTTTATATATATTTTCCGATAATCCAAATGCTTAGTTATTACTTAAATGCAGAATTTCCAGATTCTAATGGTAGCAAATTTTCTTGATTACTTTGCAATTCATTTGTTTCGAGTTATACAATATAAAATATATTATATTATATTGGACTATCGGAAAATGTGTAATTAAAGACGATTTCCTTTGGATAAAATAACTAGAAGTTCTTTGGACTAACATTAACAATATAGGAAAAAATGCAAAACAATTGTTAGATAACGAGAGTTTTTACGTTACAATTAGACATTTTTCAATTGTTTAAGAAAATAATATTTAGAGTAGTCGCTTGATGTGAAAATAATGATATTTTTATAATATACTGAAGATAATGTAAAGCCGAAACGTCTATTTAACATTTAAAATTTATGTAATTCGATTATAATTTTTGTAATCAACTACTAAGGATATCTTGCGTTCGTAGTGTATGCCCTTTATCTTTCTGTTTACAAAAATTCATTCTTCAATATTGCGCAGATTGGTTTGATGAGATGTGGTAAATTGTTGGCGGAATCGGCGCCGCAAAAATTACTAGAGCGATTTCAATGCTCGTACTTAGAGGAGGCTTTCCTGAAACTGTGCGAGATACAGAATAATACTTTGAATAATGAAGTTACGAGATTCAAAGCAGAAGATACCAGCAGCGATGTCTTCTCTGAAAATGAATATGAACGAACAAAAGTATGTATATAGAAATAATTTATGCTATTCTTATTATAAAAAGTCTTATTGTAAATCTGTATTATTGTATGATACAAATAATTTAAATTGTTAAGGTAATCTCGGAATACAAAGAGGTTTCGAAACATCAAATTTCACGATTGAAAATATTCAAAGCTCTATTGACGAAGAACGGCATACAATACTTTCGTTATTATGGGTAATTACAATACAATAAATTTATCAATAATTAGTTTTGCGAATTAATTGTTGATAGTTGAGTTGATAGTTAAGTTGATAGTTAATAGATTAATAGTTAATGAATTATTATACACTTTTTTATCTATATAAAACCAAATTTCTACTGTTTTATTTTCAAATTTTGCAATTATCTTCCCTATATTTGTACTTTGAATCATTGTACATGTATGAAATATTATATTTTTAAAAATTCAAATTTATCAAATAATTCCCCGTTTTATAACAGTAATAATAACTCTTTTAAATTCTTTCAGAGGATTAGTTTTTGCAATAATATTTCCAATAATTCAAATCTTCGTATTTATTATGGCAATTGGCGATGATCCGAAAGATTTGAAGATTGGAATTGTTAATGATGAAGCGGGTACTTGCGGCAGCAACTTTGGCAATGTTTGGAATGACGAAATCACCTGTCACTTTGGCAATCTCAGTTGTAGATTTCTACACAATTTTGATAATTCTATCGCGACACAGGTACAACAATTTACATTAAAATTAAAATGAGAAATCAAATCGTATGTATTAAAACAATAAAAAGAAAGCCTATAAACGAGTAAATAAAGATGTATATTTAATTAAGTTTAATATTATAAATAATAGATGAAACGTGTTTCTTATTTAGCTATCATCGGCCATTATATATAATAATATATTTATATATGTATTTATATATATATATATATATATATATATATATATATGTGTGTGTATAATATATACACATATCTAAATAATATAAAATGATACTAATCATATATCAACACATCATAATTATACGAATAATAGTTGTCTGTTTATGTTTGTTACAAACGCAAATCATAAATTGAGTTCAAAGTTCATTGCCATTTCATTGGTGGAATTATAATTGATTGTAAAAGTTAGTGATAAAATAACGCAGAGTCAAGATTGATATCGATTAGTTGATATTTTTGATATCGAGTGAGGAAACTAATGATATTAATATTAATGTGTGTAGAATTTTCTCTTGAGACTCTGATATATTAATGGTACGAGATATGAGAGCGAAATATGATTGAAAAATAATTTAAAGATAATAATGTACAATTGGCATATTGTAATATTAAAACAATTTTACATCTTTTTGATATCCTTTTCCTGCGAATTTTTGTATTTCAATAAATTGAAATATAATAATCTCAATACACATATACACATTTTGATATAAATCGACAGAATGACATAAACAATAATAAACGTTAACATATTTCTTAAAGATTCTTATTAATACTTCGCTTTCAGGAGTATTATAACAAAGTTTCTGAAGCCAGTCATGTTGTACAAAATGGTAAACTTAGCGGTTTACTGTATTTTAGTCAAAACTTCTCAGAAGCTCTGCAGAAACGAATGGAAGAGGGCGTTTTCACGAAAGATTCCGATTTACTTGCCAGTCAGATTCAAGTTTCTCTTGATATGAGTGGTACGTTATTGTGTATTATAAAAAAGATTCTTTATAATAAATAAGAAATTTTGTGAACTTAACATTGTGAACTAAACACATAAAAATTATTTTAAATAAAAAATACTATTTAAGAAATTACATAGAATTTAATAAATTAAGATCCAAATGATTTGAAATCACGAATATATTAGTATAAGCGATGCGCAAAATTAATTTATTTATTAGTAAAGTTACAAATACTTAAATTTACAATGGCTTTTGTTACAGATAGACAAATTGGCCTTTTTTTGCAAATGAAGCTATTTAAGCGTTTTTTAGAGATTTATAAGGATATTATGAAGGATTGCAAATATTCGTCAAAATTGGCCAATCCACCCATTCGAGTAAATATGTTTTATATTTTGTTATAATTTTAAATCTATCTTTTTTTCAATAAGAAATGTTGGTTATGGACTTTCGAAATTAAAATAATGTAGGAAATTAGGCAAATGAGAGTTCGATGTGGTACTTAATGCACAACCATCTATCTTTTTTTCTCTTTCTCCGTCCATTTTTCTCTTATGTAAAATTAAAATGAAAGAATAAAATTCCAATTGTTTTCAGTTTGAAGAACCTATTTATGGTACAACTGATCTCAATTATGCGGATTACGTGGCACCAACATACATGTTAACGTAAGCAAAAGTCAATCCAACACAATGAATGAAATCATTGCTATTACTAAACTGTTTATATCTTTGCAGACTTATCTTCTTTTTAGCCACTACAGTCTCTACTACCTTAATAATTACAGATCGGATGCAGGGTGTCTGGGATCGAAGCATAGTCCAAGGTAATTTACTAATTTAGATCCGAATTCATAGTTCTTCAGATTTCAAGTTTGGTCTCTAATATCTAAACTCGGTTCGATTCCAATCTTGAATTTCCAAACCTAATTTCAGTACTAATCATCAAATTCAGTTCTTCGTTACTGTTTGTGACTGAGCGGGAAGTGTGAAAATAAAATAAAAATTCATTTTTTTAAGAAAAAAATAGATTTTTTAAATGGATTTTCGGTCGATTACATTTAATTATATCTTACATTTAATTATAATCTCATTACATTTTTATTTTATTCTCACACTTCCTTTCGCTCAGACACGAACAGTCACGAAGAAACTGAATTTGATCATTAGCCACTAGCATTGAAATTTAGATTTGCAGATTCAAGATTGAAATCTGAGTTCAGATATTGAAGACCAGACTTGAGGTCTAAAGAAGAACTACGAATTCAGATCTTAGTCTTCGAAATCAGTTTTTCAACTATTTCTTATCATAGTAATTCAAATGTGTAATGTAAATATGCAATAGGGGTCAAGACAGAAGATATTCTACTATCTCACATTTTTATTCAAAGCATCAGCATAGCTATCCATACTGTTATGATAGTGCTTTTATTCTTTCCTATATGGGGTTTAGAATGCAAAGGATCAATATTTACTGTAATAGTCCTCACATTTCTCGTCGGTTTTTGCGGATTGATGCATGGTAAGTACTCCACACAACAAAGATATAAAAAAAAATACGTAGTAACAATTCAAAAACTGCTAGAAATTAAAGTGATTATTTATGTTGTGTAATATCTTCGTAGGTTTCATTATTTCTGTTATGTGTAAAGATCACATTATGGCGAATTACTGCTCGGCCGGAAGTTTTTATCCACTATTAATAATGTCCGGTGAGTCCTTATTCTTTTTGTTTTTCGCAAAAATTATTTTTTATTTTAATCTAGAGTTATCTATTATTAAATAATATCATTATTTTTCACATATTCTAATAAAACATTATTTTATTCAAATAATATTCTTATAAATCTTTCTTTATAATTCTTATTCTCTAAATAATTGTGAAATTAAAAATATATTCTCTAGTATTGTTATGAAATAACATGATTTATGTAACTCATCAATAGATTAGAAATCTATAGTTCTTTATTTTATGTAATAGATCAGTAAATACAATTGAAATATATTTGTATATGATTTGCGCACCAATTATCACATATCAAGGCTCTTAATTTCCGTTTTTTATATTTTTATTTGTTGTAAAAATCTATCAACATAATAAATAATAGATTTAATATTTTGCAAAATTAAAGAAAATAGAACAAAAATTTTGACCATAATCAAATACGACTTCTTTGTATTTCTACTAAGAATATTGAAGAATTTTTTTATAAAAATTAAAAATGTCAATCTTGACGAAAATCGATTTGTTTATTTCAATCAGATTTTTCGAGTAGAAACAAAAACTTGAAGTTTTTTTCATATTTTTTTCCTAATAGAGAATTTCAAGACGAACAATTTGTGGTTATTTTTTGTTTTTCAATAATTTAAACAGAAGTGTTCAACTAAATATTTACAAAATAAAATAAATTAAAAATGTTAAAAAATTCATATCTAGGAAATTAATGAAGATAAAAATCTCAAAAAATAATTGAGTACATATTTTTATATGAGGAATATAAAAAAATCAGAAGAGATCGGTGACGAAGACCGGCGATTTGGTGTGGAACGACCAATATTCCATATATATTAGATATTGTGGAAAATTCGTGTAGTTTTTTTTCAAGAGATATTTATAGGGGAAAAATCGACATGAACTTTCCACGGTACTAATACATATATTTACATACAAAATCCGGAGAGAACTTTTCCGTTGCCAATTATCAATATTACAGTCGATATAAATTGAATTGATCTAAAAATATAAAATGATTCGTAAAAAGAATTAGTTGAGAAGCAATAATTGATGTTTTATTTTCAAGTTTTTATATTTTCCATAAGATGATAAATTTTTTTTGTAACAAATGTCCTAATGAAAAATATAATCTAATTAATGTTTTGTGATGCAATATTACTCACATTTTATCCAATTTAGAATTAATTTCTAAATTAAGGCTATTTCTAAAATAAGGCTATTTCTAAAATAAGATTATTTCTAAAATAACTGACAATGCGAATAAGGATTTTATTCATTTTATTACAATGTATCAATTTTTTCTTAAGTCTTATGTTATTGAAATGATTATTTTCGATTTCTACGAAGAAAAATACATTAAAAAACATAGAAATAAAACGATGCCCGAGAGATAGTAAAACCCTCGATAATTGATTATACTCTTCTTTATAATTGCTAAATTTAAATAT
>NW_012130069.1:581477-594594 GCF_000143395.1 Atta cephalotes | reverse complement strand
AAATATTTATACAAATAAATTTAGAAGTATTAAATTTTATGCACAAAGATTGATGTCAACTTGATAACAAGACTAATGAATAAAGTCAATATTACATACACTCGTTTTTTTGTCGTATAACAAAAAACGAACACATGTAATAATAGCGACAGTGCTTCTATTGGCAAAAAAGATAAATAGTAAGATCTTAAACATTACTATTTACCTTTTATTTGCTTAAGAAATTTAAAATTTAAAAATAAGTTCGATAACGTTATTTTTCAAATTCGATAACGGTTACTAAAATTATTTCTCAATAATGGTTACTCAATAACGAAATAACTCCTATCACTAGCTCAGTTCAAATTAACATCAACAACATCTAGAAAAATTATTTTACGTTAATTAAATTTTTATTAATACACTAATTAATATACTAATTAATAATTAACAAAATTATAGGATGTATATGGCCGGTGGAAGGAATGCCAAAAGGACTTCGCTGGTTTAGCTATGCATTGCCAACTACGTTACCCTCTATATCTTTAAGAGGAGTCATCTATAAGGGTTATTCCATATCCGAATCGCAAGTTTATATTGGCTTTTTACTAAGTATAGGATGGATATTATGTTCTTTTATGATGACTATACTTAGGGTAAGATCGAAATCCTTGTGACAATTTTAGAAAATTCTAAGATAATATCTTAGAAAGGAAACAAAAGCAGTTTCGCATAGAGACTATAACGTTCAGTTAAACTTAAATGTACAGAATGTTTCGTCTAATTTAATTTATTGATTTATATACAATGTACAAGAAGAGATATAATTATTTAATGACCATTTGTGAAAAATTGTTTTAAAGGAATAAATTTAATATTTTTCTTTTTAATTAATCGTAATTGTAAATTAAATTTTTTTCCTATTTTAAATCAATAATTACATTTTATTTTATTACATAATATAATAATAATTTATACAAAATTAATTAATCACTTCTGTATGATAGCAGTATTAAACGTTCTCAGAGAATATCGATAAATATTTTAGACAAAAAATTTCATATGAGGCAGTCCACGGACATCTTTAAAATATCATCATTTTTAATTTTTTTTTTAATTCGCTGACATATTCTATAGATAAAAATATCACATCTTATATTTTTATTTGTAGAATATGTCAGCAAATTAAAAAATAAATTAAAAATGATATTTCAAAGATATGATTTCAAATGATATTTATAAGATATCGGAATTTAATGGAATGCCTCATATGTGGTATTATATTAAATATATACTAAATATCTATAAAGTCCCATCCAGACCATATATCTCGGAAACGGCTTTAAATATGGAAAGATTTCAGACAAAAATTATAAGATATTAAGGGGGACATATCTTGAAAATATGAATTTAACCTTGAATGATCTTCTGAAGATTAGATCAATGTGATTGTTGTTTTCTTAAATGGAATCTTCATTTTTTATTGCATATTCTTGTAGCTTACCTCGAGAATGTTTTTCAAAACACTATAATAAAATATTTTTTCATTAAGTACTTTTCGAGTTATAAGGCTTGAAAGCTACAGTACCGCAGGAATTAGCATACTTAAGGTGTCCGATAGCTAAAAACCTCTTGAATGTTGTTCAGAATCATGAGACCTAGATAACATTTGTCAAGATCAAGAGATCATTGAAGGTTAATCCTCTTATTTTCATTTTTGCACTAAAAATTCATGAAAATGAAAATAAACATGTCTAAAACTGTTTCTGAGATATGTAGCCTGAGTGAGACTTTATATAGACATCCTATATATTTAATTGTAGTAAAATATTTTTAATTGTATTTATATATATTGTACAAAAGGTTGTTGTATAAAAAATAAAAGATTGTGTTGTTTACAAAATAAAATAATCTATTTTAATATATGTATACATGTAATTACACTTTTAAGTTATACATTTTAGTTAAAAATTAAAAAAGAATAGTATTATATAACAATTGAAGATGAGAAGAGTCGAAGAGGAAAATTAAGACCAATGGAGAAAAGAGAGAATCGAATAAGAATAAAGATATATGCGGTTCATTAAATATGTTTCCGTTGACAACATATTAATCTTACATGTATATTATATGTATAAATATACACAGTATTCTCTATATACAAACATATGTCATACATTTCACTATATATATCTGTTTATACTCTCATATATATTACTTACTATAATTATATCATTACAATATATAATTATATCTGATGATAATATAGTTGTGATGCATAATTTTGACGATTATCATCGCAACGATATAAATATAATAATTATGATCAAATACTTACATCAACAAATTTGTTATCATAATTGAGCTACACAGTTATAATACATAATTCTGTTATTATTAATTTTACAACTATTATAATTGCCACATTTTTAATTATGATACATATATGGTTACGGCAACAAATGACAATTAATATTCAATTAGTTATTATTAATAATTCCTTTTTTATTTAAACTTTATAATTTCTTTCATGATTTTAATTTCTTTTAATTTCTTTTCTTCTTTTATCTTTAAATCTCTTTGAAATTTTGACCATGTTTATTTTGAAAAGCTCACTTTGAAAAGCTTTAGATTTCGAAATCTAAAAAAAAAATAGATTAATCTAATAGCGATTTATGACATATTATATATATAATAACTCTATTATTTTCTAATAACTTATATTCAGAGATCTATAAAAAAAATAGCTAATCTGTATAATAGAATAATAATACAAGAGGAACCCCAAAAATGTTCATTGAGTTTTTCAATGCCAATTTTTTGATGATTCTTGAGGTCAAAAAATATACGTTATTTTTTTAAATTGGAAAATTGAACAATCTAGCGAATCGGGTTCGCATTCGAAGTTCGGTAACTTTTCTTTCTCTTTAAAATATGTACTTGTTTCAAACAATTCAAATATCGCTATCATAAGATTTCCTACAAAAATAAGCACGTGCGTTTCAAGACAAGAGTCTCGAAATAATTTATTTATTAAAAAAAAAACATTTTCTAAATGTTCCTTGACAAGCTTTTTTTTTTTGAAGAATAGTGTGATCTAAATTTTTAAGATTTTTAAAAAATTTATAATTCGAAAACAAAGCCGTATGTTGATAAACAATACATATTTCTTTTACCTCAAAATTTACTAAAAAAAAATGACATTAAAAAACTCAATGAACACTTCTGGGATTCCTCTTATTAGTGTGGAATAATACTTCAATAAGCATTAAATTTCTGTTTTATTTGGAAAAGCTGATGACACATAAAAACAGTTCGCCCTATAAAAATAGTTAGTTTAATAGTGAAATTAGATGTAAGAATGATCGTGATATGGATTCTGCGTATTTTGATAACTTTCAACACTCTCGTTGTTGTTGCTATTGTTGTTGCTAGTGACCATATTAATATCCTGATTAAATTCATTAGTAACTCGATTAGAGTTTATAGTAGAAAGAAGAAGCCGGGGACCACAGGCTCGGATTGGATGAGTAGCAACGAGACAGTCAACTATCTGTCTTATAGTAGGCATGCAGGTTTTGTTGTATCCTGGAAAACACACATCACATGCTCCATCAGAACTGAAAAAAATGCATACGACGTCACGTCGTCTTGGGTTTTAAATTTTACATTTAATTTTACATTAATATTTATAATTAATATTATAAATATTATAAAAAAAACTTTATCACAAGATACAGATGAAAAATTCAAGATAAAGTTTTATATTTTGTAACATGGATGTATAACGAGAGATTCGATTTAAAAATTATTAATTAATATTATATAAAAATATTTTTCAATTCTAGCTTCAGTAATTACAAATAATTTGAAAAATCGCAGAATATGAGAACATTTCGTAACATTGAAAGCGTTCAACAAAAACTTTCGAGATATATTAAATGCATACAACCCAAAAAGACGGACACCTCATTGTTATAGCAAGTACACACAGACGATCATCTAAAAACTCAGATATAAATGTGTAGGAAAAACGAACAGGAATGAAGTTATATCACATGCATTTTGAAATCGCGAGCAGGGGGGAAAAATATAACGCAGAAATACAATGGACAGGGAGAAGTCAAAATCGTAAGCTATATAATATACAAAATAAAAATAATAGAGAAGTTTATCAAAATGATAACTAACTACGGCTAACAATCAATTTTAACACAATCGAATGATTTATTAGGATTCATCGATAGTCCTGTGATAATCTTGGTATTTCTGACGACAATAAAAATGAAAAAAAGATCTAAAAAGACTGAAAGAACTTATCACTGGATGGCTTCGCTTTAATTTTTATTTGAACCCTTAGATATTCCTGATGCAATCGAAATGATATCGAGCATAAAAGAGATTCATTAGGTCCAAAGGATCAAAGAGACCAAAGGATCATTGTAAATGGTTTTACTTTAGCCTTTACTTGGATCTCTTCCTTCAAGTTCTTGTTGCGGGAATCGAAATCAGGGTCCGAAAGGATTAAAAATACTCCTTGTCGGTGATTCCACGTTAACATTTAAAGGCATTCTTGGTGTGCTAAAATGGGGATTATTTATCAGTTAAATTCATTGAATGTATTTCTCAAGCAATGCGCAACATCACATGCAGTAAAGGGAAATAGAGTCCAATAGATTTCTCACAAAGTTCATTAAATACAAACTGGATAAATGTTGGCATTCTAAATACTTAGCGTTAATGTAGTTGAATCTAAAAAGAGTTACAAAATATTAGCTAAAAACATCAAGCTACAAAGGAAGGGAGCAATAGCGTTATAATACTGACGCCCTGTATGCAATTAAAGTGAAAAAAAGTATGCTATATACGCTCCCGAACGCACACGAAATACTTCTTTGTTATAATTCCATAATAATACTTAGCATTTGCATGCACAAATAAATGGACATACAGACATACGGGTAAAAGTTAAAAAATGCATATGCTTATTAATAATTACGGCATAATATAAAATTTTCATAATCTTTTAGGCACATCTCATTACTTTTCGCTGTAAGATGCCCAAAGAAATGTGAAAAACGAGCAAATGTTTTGAAATTGATTTCTTGACAAAAATGTTAACACTGTACTTAAAATATCTTTTTATCTTTCAACATGTTTAGTAACAATTAAAACATGTCCATTAAATCGTTAAACTATAATTAATAGTATCACTCTCGTTAAATATAATACCTTGAGGATCAATGATTAAATTTTACACCTGGAAGAACACCTGGATGATCAACCGGGGTAACGTATGGAAGAACATCTGAAAGAGTTTACCTGAGAGAGAAGCAATATATCAAAAAAATAATAATGTTTCTTCAATTTTTCGGAACGCTCTATAAAATTCAGAGTGAAGCACTATCCTTTAATCGATGTATCGCTTTGTCACTTATAGCTATAATTGTTCTGTGCAATATTGACTGTAATATTACTAAGATTGTCTTGTTGTGTCTTATGCAACTCTTGCGTAAATCATCCAACAATTTCTCGATTATTCATATCGAGAATAACAATTTCTTCCGTTGGTCCTTCCTATCGATACCGAGCTATCGATTTAAAGTTGTATCTTATACTAATAACACAACTATCACAATAATTATGTAATACTGTAACGGCGCAATATTTAAGCCGAGCTGTCATAAGCGAAATTTGCTTCGCCTATACTTTTCATAATAATTAACATGACATTTATCTCTCTTTGTTGAATTAATGTTATTAAATATATATTGTATATTAAGTAATCGTTAAATCTTTCTTAATTATCAATTAATAATATATCAAGCAATTAATCAATATTAATATTTGTTTCATAATCTTGCGTAATGTTACACAAATGCGTACATTACATTATATTTAATCAATTATACAAGATACTTAATTATACGTTTTATTTATAATTATTATAAATTTAACTAGTTAGTAAAAAGAATTCATAAAAAGAAAGCTCTTGATCATTTTATGAATTCTATTAATTGATATCTTATATAATGTTTAAATATAATTATATATATATATATATATATTATCTCGTTTAAAAGTTTATCGGCTTTTATCAAAGTTGTACATACGCGGATATACTTGTGTTCAAAGACCGATGAAGCTTTCGTATAACAATTAAATCTATCATTTAATATATATATTTCTAAATTTCTATATCGCATGCGCACGCGCTTGTATATATATTTTTCGATTCTAGTCTAAAGAAAAATTTCGCACTTTCTCTTTTCGATTATTTATTTATTTAATTTATATAATATTAAAAAAAATCTCTTCTTTCTATAAAGGTTGTTGTTGCGCATACTTATTATTCAATGCAAGACGATATCTCTTGATTTATATATATTGTATTATTTTCATGTAATTTCTAATAGCTGCACAACGTATCCGATTGCCCATTCTAATTATAAGGCAGTTTCCTTCTCACTGATAATCTTGATTCCATGCTGTGTGAGAATCATTTTCACCTCTTCCTTATCTCGAGTGTTTAGTTTCTGGGTTGGGTCTTCAGCTTCATTTTCCTTTCCTAGATTTTCCGTCTGTAAGTTTAAATTATCAATGGATTTATTCAGCCGATCTTTGCAGACATCGGTTGATCTCTGCAAAGATTTTGATCTTCTCGAATCTCTCGATATCAGATTATCAGCAGATCCAATCAACGTTGTATTTTTCGCAATCTTGAGCATTTTATCGTTTCCTTTCGAAGATATCTTTGCCAATTGAAGACTATCTACTGAAGAATATCTTCTCTTATCTTGTGCATTTCCGCTAGAATCTTCCTTTTTTCTGAACAAAGAACCTTTGCGGTTGACCTTCCTGGTTCCGCTTGTTAAAATCGCAATCTCATCTTTGGGTATAAAATACAATTCCCGTGGCTGATCTCTGTTCATCAAAGAACCGTGAATAAACAGAGATTGTGACTTTGGTCTTCCAGGATCCTTAATTTTCTCTTTATCAGAGATCCTGCTTCGATCATCAGCCGATTCCGTACCGCTCTGAAAGCCACAATTCTCAATCTCGAAGCTATCGTCATCATCTTGGTGTGGCTCAATCATCTTGAAAGTATACCTATCAGTCGGTAATGTAGAATCCTGATCAAAACTGCTATCCACCTCGCCACAGATTTTGCAAAGTTCGCAGGGAATCTCCTGAATCTTTCCTTCGAGATCATCAGCAGATTCCTGGAGATTAAGCGAACCGCAGATGTCGCATTCGATAGAATCGTCATCATCGGCCAGTGAACTGCATGTTGATCTGAGCGTATAGAACGTCTCCTGATTCGGGCTGCTTACTTCCTCCTCCGTTCGGAAAGTGATCTCATTCATGTAACAGCAGATCGAACAGAACTCGTCCGGAATATCAAGTTGCGAGCCATTACTATTTGTCTTCGTTGGCGGTACACCCAGAAATACCTCTTGGATGCGTTTGATTGACTCATAGCTTTTCGACTTCTTCGAGAATGCGTCGTCTTTCTTCGGCTTCTGTGTGGATGTTTCATCAGACACGATCATTGAGTCCAAGCTGCCTTGAAGAGGCACGTTGTAACGTCTCACTTTTCTCGTATACACATCTTTAATCTCGTTAAAATCACACTTCGTTTTATTATCAGCATCTTTTGCCGTTTTTATTGTTTCTTGTGCTTGTTGTTTGTTTTCGTTCATTTTTACAGTCTTCTGAGTTTGAGTCTTTTTCGGGCTCCTTATGGAAGACGTTTTCGAGGAATGCTGAGAGGGGTCTTCAATTCGCGACGTCTCTCGATTATCAGTATGTCGGTTTTGCTTCTTCAATTCGTTCTCGGAATCATTTTTGGAACTCTTCTTCGAAGGATCCAGAAAAACTTCTTCTAATTGAGTGATAACGCGATCGTTGATAGATCGATCGTAATCTTTCATATCCTCACTTCTATAAAAGATTTGACTTTTCTTTTTAGGACTTTTTGCACTTGTAAATATTTTTGACGATTTTTGGGATGCCTTCTTAGATCGAGACGTTTCTCGATCACTGATAGATTTATCATGATCCTTCATTTCGCGCTCACTTTCGTCAGTCTGAAGTTCTTCGACTGTTCTGGGACTCTTCGTCTTCATGGAGGATGATCTTGAAGAATCTTGGAAGATTTTTTCTGTACGAAACGTTTCTCGATCCTTAACAATTTGTCCTTTTTCCTCGATATCTACATCGTAAACTTGTTCTTCCATGATTTCGGAGTTTTTCATCTTCATAGAAGAATTTTGGAATACTTCAGATTGAACCGCCTGTGAATCGTCAATGAATCGATATTGCTCCTTGATCTCGATGTCACCAATTTGACCATCCTTGTTCTTTCTCGGACTTTTACGAGAGTTTACGATCGATTTTAAGTATTTGCCATCTATCTCGAGACTCGAATCGCAAGATGTCATCGGTTTTTCCGAGAAATGCGTGTCCAATTCTGATTCTTTTTCTATTCTGCTCATCTTGTCAGTCTCTTGCGACATTCTAAATATTTCTTTTATCTGTTCTCTGTCTTCAAAATTATTATCCTTATCGTTTACCTCTGCTACTGAAAGTAATTCTTCCACGATATATTTCAATTGATTTGTTTCGTCGAAAGATTTTGTGCGGTTATCACGATCGTTTACAGAATCTACATTATCCGTCACGTCTTCTATTTGACCGTCAGCATATTTCGTTAAATTCAATCTGGCAGTATATATAGGTTTTTTATTTTCTTCTTCATCCTCGTCGAAATCATATTGGCTAAGGCGATAATCTTCCTTGTCTACGCTGAAATCGGAGAGAGCACATTCGTGGCGACCGTCCAGTGACGTCATTGAAACGTTTAGTGACGAAGTTATTGCCTTAGCATCTAGATATTTAGTTCTGTTCGATTCGAAATCGGCTGTCTCTTTTTTAGAGTCGATTTCTATGTCATCAACTTCGATATTATTCTTCATATCTCCCTCCGTATTAAGTTCGGTTAATTCTGTATCATTTTTACCTACCTTATCTATCTGTGAACTTTCTTTAGATTTATTCTTTTCCTCGTCAAGCTTAATTTTAAGCTCATTTGTAAGTTTTTCTATCATTAATCTACGGTTGTCCTTTAACGTAAGTATGCCATGGCTAGAATGAACAGGCTGTACCTTAACAACATCGGTAAACTCTACTTCTACATTAATCATTTCTTTGTTGCTAACGTCAACTTTTCCATCTATGACACTCTTTACTATCGACTTGGAACTCTTCTCCGATCCAACTCTCCTAAATCTAGACCGATCCGAATTCACTTTGTCACTGATTGCTTCTACCGTAGATCTATGAGTTTCTTTCAGTGCGTTCTTATCATCTAAACCTAACTCTGTATCGATTATTCTTTTCTCAAATATAATTTTTCTATCACAAGTTTCAACTCCATCATTAGCAGCACTTTCTCTTTTCGGCCAACAACATTCTCCCAATCGGAGTTCGCCAGAACTCGACTCGCTAGGTTGAACGTTCATTATTAATTTACAATCGTCATTCGAATCTAAATCTATGTCAGTGACTTCCATCTTAGATCTCAAATTCTCTTTTTGTTCAATTTCAATTTGACCCTTTACTATACTTTTTATTATTGAGCTAGAATATTCTTTTGGCACGAGTTCACCAAAACTTGGCTGACTAGGTGAAACCTTCATGATTATCTCACTCGAACCTAAATCTACATCAATAACTTCCGCTTTAGATCCCAGATTCAACACTTCTTTATCCCTCGCAATATCGTCTACTGTCAATTTATGATCGTCATTCGACATCAATTCGCTAGAATTCGAAGAAATTTTTACTATTATCTCATGATCATCATTTGAACCTAAGTCCACATCAATGATTTCCGTCTTGGATTTGAAATCCGAGACCTCTCTCTGTCCACTAACTTTACCCCCGGCACTATCTACCACTGAACTACGACCCTCTTCTGACGGAAGACCAGGCTGAGACTTCGCCATCGGCTCGTCAAACGCACCTACCTCATCTAAAATTCGCGCGACGCCGGTTGCGCTGGCGATGATCTGTTTCGCCTGACCGGGATATGCGACTCTAGATATATGCTTGATGTTGCCATTGTCGACGTTGTTGCTGATCACGCTAACGAATTGTTCGCGAATTTCGTCGAGCCCGCCACCATTACCCGCAGCGTTTTGCAGGTTTTTTCGTAGCACCACCGCATCCGGCACATCAATTGACGCAACAATCTCGACTGGGCTCGGTGAGCCCATAGTTACATCGCTGGGTGACGGCGTTAGCAATGCAGTTAGGTATCGGGAATCTATGTGCAGGTAATTGTTCGCATTCGGTGACGACAATTCCAACTTACTTCAGTGTCCAATCGGCAGTGGCAGCGTGAAAAACATGATGATTCTTTTATAGAACATCACTTTCGATCATTATGTCACATTCTAGCACAACATAATTTAGTCACGTGGGCTACGTTTTGTTATTTATAATTAAAAATTATTAGATAATTGCATAGGAAATACATGACTTTTTAGTCTACAGAAATAAAATATAAACAAAATGGCGAAAGAAATAGTCATACCATTTGGTAGTGTGTGTGTGTGTGTGTGTGTGTGTGGTGTGTGTGTGTGTGTGTGCGTGTGTGCGCGTGTGTGTGTATAAATTGAGTCGAAAAGTTCTCTACCATTTTACAATTTTCGCAATAGTTAATAAGATATTAATTACTAAAAATTCGAATATTGATCTTCAATAATTTTTTACTCAAATACTATCAATTTTACAGAAAAACTGCAAGAGATAAAAATCATTTATTTTCTCATAGAACTCTAAAGCCGCGTACAGACTTGTCTCAGAACTTGTTCGTGAACGTTGTTGCGAATATCGTCGCGAACACTAATGTGTCAATGCTACCTTTATTGTAACCGCCGCCGCACCGCCGCGAACTGTTACGAACATCGCGAATATCGCCGCGTATGGTGTTCCATTTTTATTAGTTTATGAAATTTGTTCAAGTCCGAGACCATTTATAATCATTTGTATAACACTATCTCTAACCGAATAAAGTACTTAGTGCACTATATAAATAAATTATATCATAATATACTGCGATGATTCGTTTGGTAGTGACAAATTCGAGAGGATAACTATTAGCTGAAATATTGTCCCCTTACATGATTTCATATGATTTCATCCGATTATAAATAATAATTTTTTTCACTGCGTATGAAGTCATTTGATAAAATATATGATTTTATTTAATATTATACAATAATTTCTCGTGATTATATATGTAATTATCGGATTATGCAGAGATTCTATATGAATTTTATAATTCGAAGACTCTGTTCCAAGATTAAAATTGACTCTTTGTGATCCTGGCAGGAGGACCTGATATTCGCGGCGACGTTCGAGATAGTCGAGACAATGTTCTCACTAGAGAGTCGCTGCTCACTAGAGAGTCGACTTATTCGCGGCAGCGTTCGCGATGGCGTTCTGTTACAAGTTTGTAATTTTATGCGGTGATGTTCGTGGCAGTGTTCGAAACACTATTCATATTGCAGTCTTTATTGCGACGGCGTTCGCAAATAGTTCATAATAATATAATTAGATAATCAGATAGACTGTACGCGACTTAAGAATTTTTTTAGAATTTTTATCTACATTTTAGTATTTTCTTTAGTATTTTTATCAACATGAGAAAATACAGTATTAAAAAATTCTGAAAAAATTCTCAGAATTTTATGAGAACAAAATAAACTTTTGTCTCTTGCTATTTTTCTGTACGAGTATTTGAGTAAAAAATTATTGAAAATATTTAGCGATTTTTAGTAATATCTTGTTAACCATTGTGAAAATTGCAAAATCCTAGACGACTTTTCTCAATTTAGTCCGTTCTAGCTACACAAAAGCGCTTGGCAAAAACTTACGGGACATCCTGTGTATATATGTATATATATGAGATACATTTATTTTTAACAAAGTTGATACAAAACTGGTATAAATTGATTAGAAATTGAATTGATTAGGATTATTGCAGAATCGAAGCCTCAAAATTGAAATTAAATGGTATGATATCGTGCATCACCTATGCAGCTGAAAAGTTTGATAGCATTATTTAGAACTTTTAAAATCCAATATTTCATATGCAAGAATTTGATAATAAATTAATTGTTATATTGTGAGCTCTGTTTAATTCCAATTCCAGTTTCACTCATATGTTTGCAAATTTGTTTTACTCAGCGCCCTTCATACAATAAATAGAACATATAAGAATAAATGGGGTTGTTATGATCCCACGCGACTAATAAAGAAAAAAATAACAAAGATGTCTTTGGAATTCGATTCACTGACGATATTATAAACATTAAAATCTTACTCTAAAATTAATTGAACATTTTCATTAATTCTTATCTTTATTGTCAACAACAAAATAATAAATATTTTTTCAATAATTATAATCATAATAATTGCATTATCCTTGTCAGTGAATAAAATTATTTAAAGTGCATATTATTCTTAAATTAATTTAATTGTAATATATGATATAATATATGAACTCTCGGCGAACATTCTGTAAATATATTTCTTGTTTAATTTGTTAATATTGTAAAACATTAATTTTAATCAAAATAGTTTACATATAAAAAAAGCTTTATTTTTTAAATTATTTTTGTTAATTATATTTTATTAATTAATAATATTTTTATACTAAGATAAATGTAAAACTTTTCATGTTTGGCTGAGAGTTAAATATATTTCTGATGCTTTGAACCTATAAAGAATAATTATGTATATATATATATATTATATTATATTTTATATATATTATATATCTTTTTATATTATTTAAAAAAATAAATAATTAAGGAAAACAATAAAATACAATAATCTATAACATTTATTACATATTAATTCAAATAAAAATTGGATATCAAATGTATATTTATATATTCTTAAACTACTTATACTAAACAGAAGATAATTTTGAAATATTATTAAAAATAGTTAAATAGTGAAACAGTACAATAAATAGAACGTAATTCTTTTGTCATGAATAAAAAATTATTTGAATATTCTTCAGGCATAGAAAATTTGATGTGTGTGTGTGTGTGTGTGTGTG
>NW_012130069.1:576828-581418 GCF_000143395.1 Atta cephalotes | reverse complement strand
GTGTGTGTGTGTGTGTGTGTGTGTGTGTGTGTGTGTGTGTGTGTGTGTGTGTGTGTGTGTGTGTGTGTGTGTGTGTGTGTGTGTGTGTGTGTGTGTATTATAATTTAAATAAAAATAAAAAACATAGGTCCTTTTTATTTGACACAAGTCGAGGCAATTGTCGTTCTATCTTTGTTATTGTACTTTCTGAATATCAACAAAGATAGAATGATGTTTGTATCATCTTATGTCACTAAATGGAAAGCCCCTAATATGCTTTAATAGCTTAATATATGTCCAGAGATTATAAAAATTGAAGGAAGATATTTTAGCATGTTTCCTTGTAAATATTATATTCGACGGAAGACAAGTAGAAAGACTAGAGTAAGAACTATTATATATCATATCAATTCCATGAAATACATGCAGCAACGATCGCAATGTGTTCCTTTTTTAGTAATTCCATCTTTTGTATATATATATATAAAATATTCACTACATATATGTACATACACAACTATATATGTACATGATATAAAAAGATAAAAATTATCCGCATTTTTATAGATACATAATAGATAATTAATCCGTAATTGGATCCAAATAAAACCTAATAAATAACTGCTAATGTTGATTATTAACATCAATGATCAATTAATGAATAGGAATTAGATAACGCAATTTTCTGAGCATAGTTCGATTCAATATTTACTAAATTTTATATTTACTTTTGAATATTTTCGTATTAAATTCTATATTTTCTTCCATATTTTTACAAACATAATTAATTATATTTTATTATATATTTTGCTAACACTTTGTATTTTTATTGCGAACTTGAAAATGGGATCAGTTTTTTTATTGGACTATTATTATTATATATAACGAAATCATATTTCTTTATTACATCTTGATAAATAAACTATCATTATAAAAATAAAGTATATTTTCTTCTCAATATAAAATGTATAAAAATTGATAATTATATGATATCTACAAGTCTGTCATTATTAAAATATCATAAAACACATGATATATATAATCACAATTTTTTTTAAATTTATTCCTCTTAAAGTTTTACCTCACTGCAGATGTACATATTGGATTATGATATAAAAACGAAATTAATTTTTTCCTAATAATAAAATATAAATATTATATATATAAGTATTCTTATCGAACTAACTTTGATTCTTCTCAAGTTAATTTAAAGTATATAAAATAATAATCTACAGTACATAAAAGTTTGTCAAAAAATAAATAATTATCCTGCATATCATAATTCAATATGAAATAGCAATCGTGGGCGAATATGTTGCTCGGGCAATCAAGCAACAATAAGTTTTATTACAAATTCAATTTACGCGATAACTCTATCTCTTCTCATTGTGACTGCCTCCGTATGTTTATTTTCTGCTTCCCTATTGTTTACCAATTCTCCCCTTGCGTCGCACTCCGATTATATTTGCCACGTGACCGCGTACAGTGCATAGGAAAAGCGAGATTTTTATATGTGAGATAATCGGAAAGCGACGTAAAAAAAAGAGAAATAATATACAATAACGACATAGTTAAGCAAATAAAGAATATACGTGTTTTATTGTATGTTACTTGATTCTTCGATTTTTCGTTTGCCTGATCCAGCAGCGACTGCCGCAATTTTTTAAAATTTACAAATTTCAAGCTTAAATCTATGGCTCTATCTTAAATCTTAATTGCTTTTATCACTTATCTTAATCCTCTCCTGCTCCATAACTTTCAAATACCACTTTTATTTTATTTTTTTATTTTACGTTTCAAGTATATTTTTGTATTTTGTGTATTCAAACATATTTACGTCTTTCATCCACAAATTTAAGCAACAGAGGATTAAATTAGCAGACTAAAGAAAAAAGCTCGACTATCGTCATTATAAAAGAATACGTCTAAACAAAATATTCGAAACTCACATTGTTGTGTCTGGTATTCTCGTATCGTAAATCTCGTGCTTGTAAATGTAATCGATGACGGAATCTTGCAGTAGGTACCGGACACTCTCACCACGTTTTAAAGCTCGTCTGATTCTCGTCGAGCTAACTTCATTCGGGATCCATTCGGTCACAATACAGATATTATTCTAGAAATAAGAAAAATCGAATTATTCAAACATGCAAAGCTGTTTCTACAGATCGGCTACATCAGTAAGAATAATAATTAATGTTTCGTGATAATTTCATAAAGAAATCATCTACAATAATTAAATTCCTGGATAAAATTTAATTGAATATAGTTCTTTTATTTAAATTAATGTTCGAATTCCTGCGGCTATTTAAAATACACAAGACAACAATATTTGACAAACAAAATCCTGCTACGTGTAATGCTCGTATGCCTGCCTTACAAAAACTACGCTCAAAAAATACAATGATGATATATATTATGCTAGATTTGTAGATAGATTTAAAAGTTTATTTTAATCAGACAACAATTATTGAGCGCTCTATGAATCGCTATTTTCTAAACATAGCCGAATATGCAGGCAAACAAATAATAATTTGTTTCGATATGTTAACATATAAGCACATGTTGCACTTTATAAACAAATATAATCTCAAAAAAAGAAAAAGGTTCAACAGAATTTTTAATTTTTTATACCATGTGCTTAGAGAGGGTGTCTGAGTCATAGATGAATTTGTTGGGATTGGAACCCTCTCTAGTGATGACTACAAGACCATGTTCGCCGACAATTGCATCAATCTGTGATAGAAAAAATCGATATAAATAAATTGTGTAAGAATACATAAATAAGTAATGAAAAGGCCTTATCGTTCTTATCTAGATCTTAATACTTCAATATTTCGATGTGAATTTATATACATATCCAATTCTATAATCTTTAACTTTGTCATTTTATTATAGTTTTGTTATCTTTATAACTTCTAGTTTAAAAAGAAGTTTATCTCAAAGCTGTAAGTTACTTTAAAAGGCAAGAATCATTCAAAATCTCATTATAAAAAAAATTATGTTTTCACATACATACAAAGTATTCTATTAAAAAGCTTATTCAAAATGACCATTTGCAATGTATTTCGCAACTCACATCTTCTTCCAGCCAAAGTGCAGGAATGCCAAAGCTCTCTAGAAGATCTGCGCCACACAACAGTTTAATTTGTATCGGCGTATTATCTGTTGAATTGTTTTTCACATTCTCTGGAATCCAATCTATATCTTCTATCTGCAGATGATGCTTGATGTCATTGGAATTGGACAGCACGGAATTGAGCAGATTTTGATGATGCTGTAAGCACGTGCGAGTCTTGCTCCAATAATTCTGCCTTGTCTCCCATGTACTCAGTCGAATCCAGTCACTATTCTGCAAAGATAAGCGCAGCATTGCACATCTGTGCGTAGCACTGGCTAGCTCTTTCTTAGCATATGCATCATGCACTGGAGAGATCACTCCACCAACAACAACATGCGTTCCCATTCGATGCAGATGATCTCGAGCAATTTCTGAAAAATAAAATTATTCATATAAATTATATAATTGTTACCTGAAGGAGAATTCTTCATTAAGAATTCAAGGTTTATTGAATTATATTCAGATGTTTATAATTAAATGGTCTATAATTATAGATTTTCAATCAACATCCAAATATAATTACATATTAAACGCAGGAAAGAACTTTAAGAGAAAATATACAAAGAGAAATTAACAGAAATGAACTGTATTATCATGCAAAAAATAATAAACAAATTTCATGCATGGCAGTAATGTGACATCATAAATGATAATGGAACATGACAGTATTCACCGCTCTATAGAAAGTGATACCACTCGAGTGAAGACAAATCAATATGTACGTACCGAACATTCGCAGGTGCATATTCGTCGGTGGATTGTAGCTGCCGCACGACATCAGAATTACACGCGTGGGCGCCATTTTGCGCGTTCGCCACTCGTCGCCGCATTGACGACCGACCGCACCTCCGTCGCCGTCAAATCGACCCGGAAAGCTGACGCTGAGTAACAACGACGACAACGACGCACACGTCGCGAGATTGCGTAACCTACTGACCGTGTTTAGGAACGAATCGCGCGCCGATCGCCGCCATGTTATCTCAAACATCACCAACCAATAAGAGCGTCTCTCACTCGCATAGGCGCGCCACCTGGCTAGCAAGAATGCATTACGCTGAATTCATACCGCGTACAATAGCCAACAAGAAAACTTGCTTTCTAGAGACAAAAATATTACTAGTTAAAGTTCCTAGAAAATTCACTTTTCTATTGGATATCGAAATGTATTTTACTTACGGATGAAAAGTTGTGACGCTTCCTTTTGATTTCTTTCGGAACGCAGACGACATTTAATTTGTTTTCTAGTTCTCGATTGTGAGACGATACGATCTGATTGGCGTCATTAAGACGTTCTAACCCTACCTTAAATGTTTCTTTGTATCTGGATATACGCATTATGATTTTACACTGTTAGCCAACGTAAATTTGTTTCAAATTAAAATTAAATATTAATTCAGAAAACATTTAGCAACTCTTATGGCATTAATTTCTATTATTAATACTCGTGAATTAAAAACGATCTAAGATTGTAATTCTAACTCTAAAATCTT
>NW_012130069.1:570859-576549 GCF_000143395.1 Atta cephalotes | reverse complement strand
AAATAAATTTGTTCTATAGAATATTCATCTTTTTTTTTCAATGTTATTATTTCAGTTATTTTTACGATTGAACAATATTAATTAGAGAATTAATATTAACCTTACCTGATATTTGAAATCATTCCTATCTTGATGACTGAATGGTAACCTCATTTTAAATCTCACGTTCTTCTTCATGCATAAACAATTGTTTCGGAAACAGTTGATGAGGTTTGTTTAAGTTATTCATATTTTTTTGTAAAATAAAGCATTACTTTCACGTTTATTTAATCTAAATTTTAGAATTTTAGATTATCTTACCAATAATTGTATTGTGATAATTATTTGTATGTTCTATTCTTATTTAATTTTTCATTGACTTTTTTTATTCTATTGCAATTTATCTTTCTATATACAACATACACTATGATTGTCAATAATATTATATGATTAATGATTATATTAAATGGAATTAAATGGAAATAAAGGAACTTTCAATAATGCAATGTAATATAATACAAACGTAAAAATTACTATATCTTAATCGAAAATGTTTTGCAAATAAAGCATTCTTTTACAAAAGAATTACACCACTCGAATATTTCCGATGGGAATTTATAAATAAATATTCTCTAACTTTTAAGTTTCTTTATATCTCTAAAAAAAAATCTCTTAATAAATACCTAATTTTATAAATAAATAGTTTGATATATTCTAAATTAATGCGTTCATATTAAAAGAATTTTATAAAGTTCGAATTTTCCATTTTCCATTATCACATTTTATGTGATAACTGAATAAACTCTTTTCTGCTCTTAACGAAGTCTCTTGTTATCGATTACAATTTTTTCCTTATTCTATAATACGATAAGAAGGACTGGATCAGTAATACACAAATCTAACTTTATTCACATTTTTTTGTCATTTTTTTCGCTGGATTATCGAGAAAATGATCTTGAGAGAACAGAAACCTCTGCGATACGAATAGCAATTACAGGTAAATATGTACAATAATATATAATAAGTGATGGTTGCCCTTCCTTTTCTTCTTCTTCTTCAACAGTCGTCTCATCTCGTTTAACGACAATCAACCAATCAGTATTTTAACTGTAATAAATCGCGCAAGATTCAATCTAATCCTTCGCACGCATCCATATCTAAGCATTAATTACTATCGATCATCGAATATCGCGACAGTATCGACGAATTGACAGAAATGCTTTCCTAATCTCAATCTTCAATCTTTAAATTGCCAACCGGACTTTCTCATTTCGGAATCATTGCGCAAAACTCACACAATCGATTTTAATCGCGATGCAAGATGTTCAAGCATTCGTCTAATGGATTCTCTTCTCTTTTCTCTCGTTTCATTTTATTTTTATCGTTTGAATTTTATAATGTCAAACTAGTGATCAGAATGCAAACATTTTGCATCGCTCTCAATATTCGTCTCATTTTTAACTTCATTTATTGCGACCATTGTGTTGCACTTGATTTTACTTCGTTTTACTTCGTCTCTTCCAATGTTTTCATAAAATGCGAAATGCCTTTCTCTTTCTTTTTCGCGGGTCTTAAATATATCTCATATACATTCACACATTCATTCGTTTAAATAGTACTTTATAACGTTATATCATCTGTTTCTTTCAATCTCTCTCTTTGTATCTCTACGCCTCTCTCTCACTTTCATTCTCTCATTCATTCTTTCAATTGATTCTGATTATTCACGATTCGTGTAAGATGAAATGGGCTGTGTATCTTTCTCGAATATTCAGAATTTTCTTTTCTTATAATAAGACTTAAAAAAAATTAAATTAAATTAAATTAAATTACTTGAATTTGATTAAAGTTTACGGTAAGTTAGAAAGTGATAGATGTGTATCTACTGATTTAAAATATGCGATTGACCTTCTTAATATTTAAGTATCCTTTAATTTATTATCTTCACTTTGTTATCTCATAATTGTTATCTCATAATTTTTTTATGATTTGAAAGAAATAGACAAATCTTCCGCTTGAGTGATCTTTTTGTCAAAAAATATATACAAAAAATAAAAAATATTTTAATTATTCTCGACATCGATTACACAATCATCCCACTTTACCTTACTTCGAACTGATGGACATTTTGAGACGCAAACGTTAGATTTTTAAACAAGCACTCGACAAGTATCACTGGACGTCATGACACTGTTAAATTGTCATTAATCCGAGCTAAGGAAAATAACCGACGAGTATATAATTAGCCCAAACCACAGTTACTTCAGTTATTTCACTTCATTCTACTTATTACAATTCGTCTCTTTTTTTAGTTACTTTTTTAACTTTTGCTTTGTTGCTAGTTTGCTTATTAAAGTAATTTCGTCGTCGATTTATTTACTTCTCTGTTTTGGATCGTGTATATTAACAATATGCTCGCCGATTTTTGCGTATAACTGGAAGGCCTTGGATCTCCGAGTCCTGAGATATCTCCATCTGTTTGTACTCTAAATCCATGGCTTCTATATTCTTAATTCTTTCGGACTACTGCTTGGAGTATTACAATATTCTTTCTACTCAGAATCCATATTTCGGATCCTTGAGAAACTATCTTGAAGCTTTGAGAATTTCTTTATAGGCTAATCTATGGATCACAATTTCTCTAGATCCCCGACAAATTCTCTTATCTTTCTATTCTATATTTAGGCTTTTGGATTCTTGAAGATTCCAAAAAGAAATTAAAACCTTTAAAGATTTTTTTCCAGGTTATTTGGATCGTCAAGTTTCTCAAGCCGTGTCATGAATTGCCGAGACATGAATTAGATCCAAGAATCTTTAGTTTTCATTGTAAGATCATAGAATTTCTTAATCCTATTTAAAAAAGAATCCTGGATCCTGGAAATTCAAACTTTGTGAGGAAGTATGTCATTAGTTTGTATACAAAGATGATAAAGCTCTCCTATATCTTCGTTCTTTAAATATTTTCCTCTTCGCTGGAAATCCTTCGCTGGATCTTCCTATTATCAAAGTCTAAAATCCCTCTGAATCTCGAAAATCAGAAGTTGCTACGCAAAAATTGACGAGACTTTGCAACATCGAGTTTCTCGCATTGGCGAGGAAACATTCGCCATTATTATCACTTCTTTTCATTTATCACCCTCCATTATTATTATCATTCTCTTACTATTATCCTTCTTCTCTACTTTCTCTCTTTAGCGCCCCTATTTGCTCGAAGATCATCCTCCTGTTATTTTATATTGTATATTGTAATACATAGAGAGGATGAGAGATTGGGTGAGAACCCTCATCTTCTCGCGTAAGACTCGCGTGGCTCAACAACGACCGAGAAAAGGACCGCACTTTTCATCTGAAGGAGTCTTGCCACGCAAAATTCGCATTTCTCATCCCATTCTCTCGTCCTTCCTTTCGCTTTTTCTTGCTTTATTTTCCTGTCTTCACACCTCACTCTCTTTTAAGTAGTTTCTAACTTTGTATTCGTCATTCTGTTATAAAGACATCGCTTCAACATACGGAGCACAACTATTGCGCCCAATTGTTGATACACCGGTAGCTTTTTTTAATTCTTTCTAACATATATGTAATTTTTTAATTCCTCTTTAATGATCGCTTTTTTTAGATATATAGGATATTACATATATCAACACTCAATTATATAATCATCGTTCGGAAAAGTTGAGATATCAATAGTTTATCATTGTAAGTGACTGAAAATAAGCTCTTCGGATACTCAACTTTAAAGATGCTAAGAAATAATGAAACCTTCCAGAGTTTTTTACTGTTGATAACTTTTTCTTTGAAAGATCCAAAAACAGGAGAAAACCTTAAAGGAGGACGATCTTCGAAATACGATTAGCCAATTTCGGTCTTACAAGACTTATAAAAAAAAAATCTGACGTCACACTCGTTTCTTTAGTGTGTATTCTCCGTTTTTCTTTAATCATCTAAACAAATAAAGCGACAAAACGTCGAACGATGAAAAAGGTGTCCCCAAGTGACACTCAAAAGGATATCTTATCAAAATTAAATTTAAATATAATTCTCATAATCCCGAAGTAAAACCGGAATTTAATTCGAGATATTAATCGAGATCAAATTCGAATTTAATTCATATGTTATCAGAATTAAATTCATATTCAACTCGAAAATATGTTAATCGGGATTAAATCCTAATTAAATCGTCGAGTTAAATCTTACTCGATTAATCAAAAATTAAATTTAAATCTAATTCGCATCCCGCTAAAAATCTCATCAACTAAGTTTTATCTACGTCCTTTAAATCCTTATTACGAGTACTGTAATAGTAGTATAGTAGTAGTAGTTGTAGTAATAGCAGCAATAGTAGTAATAGTTATAGTAGTAGTAATAATAGTAGTAGTATTAATAGTAGGTTTCTTTTTTATTCCTTTTTCTGCTTAAGCTTTTTTTAATCCTTTAGGTTTTCTGATTTCTGATAATCTAACAGACATCTAAAAATAACACCCATTTTTTTGTTTTCATTATTATTTGTATTTTTATTCTCGGTCTCTCTCCTCTGTTTTTCCTCAATCTCAAGCAAGCGTTACTTAAGGGACTCCTTTTGTAAATTTTATCCAGCGCCGAAAGACCTCCTTGATGTTAACTTTATAAAAGAAAACTCATATGAAACTTCTCCGGAAAGATCTAACAATTATCAGAAATAGCAGGCAACATATAATCGCGAGTGTTCCACTATTGACTGATATTGATTGATGTTAATAAGTAAATAGTACTATATTGATTGACGATCAATAATCGGTTATAATATTAATTAATATTAAAATTGATCATTAAACAATATATTACAATATCGGAATTGAGTATTAATCATATGTATACACACAATTTTTATTTATTTTGTTAATAACAAAATAGAGGTTGATATTAATTAATATTGATTAGTAGACATTTTTGATATCACAAAATAATGTCTATTGAAGTTTTGATATAATAAATTTTAATATTAATTAATATAATTAAATTAATTAATATAATTGTTATTGTCGATTAAATCGGTTGAATTACTTCTTTATCTGTAAGTTACTCTTTCCATTACAATTTTTAATTTTTACGGATAATAATAAGTTTTGATAATACATTTTAATATTAATTAATATAAATAATTGTTATTGTCAGTCGAATTACTTTTCATCTGTCAATTTTTTGTATCATATGAATCCGTAATTTTCATGAGTAATAATTTCCGTTCTTTAAATTTAAATTCTTTCTTACCAACGCAATCATTGAATTATGCAATTAATTTTAACCTATCTATCAATTAATGACAATCAAATTTTTAATAATTAATATAAATTTAATATTTGAAAGTATTGTATCAATAATATATAATTTTTTATTCATATAAATATGTAATATTTTAACCTAGTGGCTTAAATTAAATGCATTTTCGTCGTTCGTTTTGTCAACTTCAATATCATACCAATTTTTATTGCGTGGTAATCTTTTTCTACTGTTCAGATCTTTCCATGCACCCAATTTTTTTCCTCTATCTCTCTTCCCGCTTGTCATTCTTTCAATTTCTTTTTTCCCTTTATTTTTAGTATATTGGTGATTTTTTTTCAATCGAAAAGAAAGATAGAATGGAAGAAAGAATAAATGAGTCTTTCTTAAACTCTCTGTGTGTGTGTGTGTGTGTGTGTGTGTGTGTGTGTGTGTGTGTGTGTGTGTGTCGTCGT
>NW_012130069.1:565453-569511 GCF_000143395.1 Atta cephalotes | reverse complement strand
AATATATATGCCAAATCTATTTTAATCTTTTTCGCATCAACTCAATATGTATTCTAAGAATTTCACAATCTTTAAGAATAAAAATGTTGCATCTATTTATTTTTATGTTTCAATTTTTAGAATAACTTCTTCATAAGTCGCTCTAAAATAACTATTCACTTTAATTATTACGACTCCAATCGTCTTTGCAATTTGTTATTTTAGAAAACAGATTTTTTTGTTATTTCCAGTTATTTTATATGTAAAATCAGATATTTTTGAGAAATTCAAAGAAAGCCAATATGTTCCTTTTAATGATTCAATTCATTTGTTTTTTCTATAATCTCTTGTATAAAAAAAAGTTTCTCATAAATGTATGTACTCCTCTTTTTATCGGATAACACTTAAATAATTGCTTATCGAGCTTTTTCACAAAACCATATAAATGCAATTTGATTCTTTTAACCCAAAAGATCATATAATTATAATGTAATATAAGTTCCAGTATAAAGTTATGATTGTTTCTTATAATATAAATTCTGGATTAATATCAGAATCAACCAGATTCAAACAGATTAAGTATGAAAATCATGGAATATGTATTTTTAAAAAATTAAATATTGCAAAGATTCATAAAACATTATTTCAGTAATAATAAAGAAATAGTTCAATTTTATTTTAATGATTTTAATAATAAAGTAATTAATAATTTAATGTCCAAAAATTTAAAGAAGGATTATTTATTATTACTGAATCCCTTTGTTTTCAATAAAATTCTTTCTCCATTGGCCATTGAAAGGGTTAAAATAAAACCGATATTGATTGTGCATGTTGCAAAAATGGAAGATTCTTTAAAAAATTTCGTAGGTATAATTAATTGGTAAAGTTTTTTGCTCATTTAGATCTCTACACAGAGGTCTCGCTTACTTTTGTGCTTATTTGTTTATTTCTTTTTCTTTTTTGTTTTCTTGCAGTTATTTTTTATTGGTTCTTAATGGTTCCCTCGTTTGTCCTACGCGCATTTTTTTTATTTTAATCAAAGACTTATTGTTGTCTGGCGTACGAAGATCAACGGTGTCACTTCTATTTCGAGTTATTTTTGTGTATTAATTGGTAATCAGTGACAACAGCCAACGCTATTTGTTTTTTAAGCAAATTAAAAAATTCAAATTAATAATATTAATTAATTATTCCATAGATAAATATAATAAGATTAATATACATAAATCTTTCTATTAACTAGGAATTAGACTTAGTAACATAAAATATAAAATTGAATATTAAAGAAAATGTTTCAAATCATATTAAAGTAAATACTATATAAAATAATTTTGATATAAAGCTATGTTTGCAATCTAAAAAAAAATTAAAATTAAAATTGCAAATTTATGCCGAAAGATAGACGCAGGATCATACACATTTACCACGATCAAAGCCCGCCATTCATAATTGTGATGTATTCACCGCGATAGATTCGTGCAACAACCAATATGATTGCAATATAGCTATAGGCGATTGTTGATACAACAATCAATATTCGATTTAATATTAAAAATCGCGGTGTGCCTCGCTGAAAATATTTCACTCGGCTTGGTCGTTTTTCTGGCGGGATTTGACCTTGTAAATTTTTACAATTTCATTTTTTGACATCTATCTTTCTCTCATTGGCTGCTGTTTCGTTTTCTTTTTTATCGAGGTGCATTTGTGTATTTCTTACGTTCTTCGTTTATTAATCCAACTACTATCCCCAACAGTTAACCCTTTAACTTATATTCAGCTTAAAAAAGTGAAACAAATTAAATCCTTTTGTAATATGTTTTGTATTATGTTTGCAATCTTTGTTAATATTTTAAATGTTTCCATAATATTCAATTAAATCGATTTTAATTGTTAATATTTCGTGAAGTTTATTGTTCAATTTAATGCTAATATTTATGCTCAATTTCAAAATTTCAAAAGTCTGTATATAAATAGAATTAAAGATTAGAATTAAAATTATTTAAATAAATTTACGATGTCAAAAATGTACCTAATATTAACGATAAAAATTATCGTAGCTTATATTATTATAATATTTGAAATTTTCAATAGAAACATTCAATTTTTTTTTAGATCCCAGAATTCCATAATATCCAATTAAATATCGATCTTTAATTCTAAGATATTTGAATTTTATATAACTTTTATATGTTTTATATATTTTTATATGTTTTAACATCTATTTATTTATTATATAATACTGTATAGAATAAAGAATAAAGAAATAAACGGAAAAAATTAAATCATTTTTACAGTATTTAAGAATTTTTTTAACATTTAAGTCTAATAAAAGAATCTCTTAATTTTCTAAATAATTTTCATATTTCTTTAATTTTACATTAATAAAGTTTCCAGATTTCAACTATCTTATCGAAGATTTCAGTGTTTAATACTAAATATCACTAAAATTTTAGTCGATCAATTTTTATTATGTTATATTAATAATATAATACTGTGTCAATAATATGACGGCAATAAATTCATAGTAAACTAAATAAAATGAAAAAGAAACGTACAGAAACATATAAAAAATAATAAATCAAAAAATGACTAAAGAAGAAAATAATACAAATAAAATAAAAAAAATAAAGAATATATGCGTTTTCTGTACATACAAAGAATCTGATATCGATTTTTATATTTTTTCACAAAATCACAAAGTAGATATCTCACACGAATCATGATTTTATCATATTTGATAAAAAACGTCTATCATTTGAAACATTTTTTCTTCTTTTTATTAGTATTGTAAAAATTTTGGTTTTGTCAATATCGATTATCTCCATTTTAAAAACAGTTACTAAAAGTTGAAACAATGAAGTTTCCTATTATTAGTTTGATAAAGAAATTTATTAATAAGTAATGAGATAAATAAGAGACATTCCATTTAAACTTTCTATAAATTGCCCATTCAACAATATATTTTCCGGCTATTTTGCGTATTTTATGTAGGAGTAAAAGTTAAAGGGTTAACTAACAGCACATATCTTGCAACGGATCATTTTCCACAATACATATGCTCTTCAAAAACGTTTATCTTCAACTTACAAATTAGCGTCGGTCTTCAGAGATCATCCGTTAATATTTGGTAATCAGTCTATTCATTAAACTATCGCTCAATGCCAATTTTACAAAAGGACCTATTCGTTTTTGTCCTTTAAATCAAGAACGTTTCTGATTTTCAATACAGTTTTGAATTAGAAATTGAAACCGATATAATTTCGTTACGTTCAATCTCTTATAATATTTGTACATGTTATATTTAGTATAAAATTTTCCAACAATTTACATTTTTTTATCATATTTTAAGTAGCATTTTTTAATATAAAAAAGATAAGAAAAATTATTTTCAAAAACATCTTGCCAAAATTAAGAAAATGCACCAAACAATTTCATATTTCACAGAATTACATATAATATTTTAGATCAAAATACGGACTCAGCGAAATTGTATCGGTTTCAATTCACAATCTAATTGTTCACTTCATAGATCATTCACGAATGATCTATGATCTAGGAATAGTCCAAGATCGTGAAAAGAAAAACGCGTCACATAAAAAGATGATAACAGCCCCGAGAACACCCAATGAGGGATTTGTGGAATTTGTACTCTTCGAATGTATGTGCAATGTATTAGAGTGTCCCCTATTTCTTCAATTCTTCTCTTTAATTATTCTATTGCACATTCGGCAACTCATTATTTCTTTCATATCATGTGACTTTTTAAAAGTCTTTTATATTTTATATTTTAAAATTTCTCTTTTATATTTTAAAATTTCTTCTTCTTGACTTTTATCGCATACTCATAATTTGCATTTCTTCAATATTTATTTTTTAGTTTTGTAAACAAATTTATTGTTTTTAATAAGTTTTTTTGAAGAGAGAAGTTATTTAAGACTTTTTGTTTATTTCTACATATATAACTATGGGACACTCTATATTTGTGTGTGTGTGTGTGTGTGTGTGTGTGTGTGTGTGTGTGTGTGTGTGTGTGTGTGTGTGTGTGTGTGTGTGTGTGTGTGTGTGTGTGTGTGTGTGTG
>NW_012130069.1:555283-561263 GCF_000143395.1 Atta cephalotes | reverse complement strand
GTTCTTCTCTCTCTCTCTCTCTCTCTCTCTCTCTCTCTCTCCCTTTCGCTCTTTCCTCTTGCAGCACATCCACGCTGTCTTAATAAATCTGTATGTTCTTAAAAATATATACAATGTTGTTATGATTTCGTCAATTCTCGATAATTTACAATAATCTTCTTTTTCACACTCTTCTAGTTGTTCATGCTACTTTTTTTTTGCGATTTCCTTTCTGCTCATTTTTTTCTTATTTTTCATGCTTCTATTCCTTTTTCATCGACATCAATTTTCTGAAAAGTGGCTTATTTTTTGTTTGTCAAATTTTCCCATTTTTTTTCTCTTCTTACTTTCTTCATTTCTTCTTAACTCTCTATCTTTGTCCTAAATTATTTGCCTTCTTGTCTAGATTGACTTTTTTCTTTTATTTCGTTTCTTTCATCTTCCTTGTTTCTCGTTGTTTTTCTTTTATTTCCATTTATTTTCATTTGAATGCATAATATACCAGACTTTTCTGCAATTTCGAAAAATGTAAAATCTTTCGTTTGCGTTTACAGCTTTTTGAAAGCGGTTATTTTCATATTGATTTCTCCAATCAATATTTCCATATGTTGTTCTTCTTAGCTGATAATATTTATATTTTATATATCCTTTTGTTTTAATCCGTTCCCAAACTGTTCTTCGTTTTCATATAATAAACTTAAAGTGGATCATTTTTTCTTTAGTCTTTAGTTTTTCGTTAGTCCCTTTTTTCTTCAAGTTATTTATCTCTTCTTCGCAATGTTCAATGAAAGTATTGAAGACTTTTTCTCTTCTTTGTAATAGGCTAGATGATATCAAAGATAACTTCGTTTCTTCTGTTTTCTTCTTTTTGCGTCACGATTGATGTTTTTTGAGTCTTGGTAATCCAAATATCTTGCATCCCTTTCATATCTGATTTTTTAAATCTATTCCGTTGTTTGAAAATCTTCGCAAGTCGAGTGATATCCAAAAGATTCTTCTTTTTCTTTTTCTTCTTCTCTTCTTCTTCTTTAACGTTGCTTTGCCAGTCAGGCCATTTTGGAAGGACAAAGTTGCATTGAGTACGAATTTAAATGTGCATTTTATGTGTATATATGTAATGTGTGTATGAGTCGATATTTCGCGCGCCGTCAATTTTCGTACGCCGATGGATCTTCTTCCTTTCGCTCTATCTCCTATCCTCTGTCCTTTTCCCTTTTCCTTCTTCAATCGTTTCTTCTTTCGCCGCCATCGCATCGCACCGCCTCTTTGTCTGCAAATAGCGCAGAGGAAGCAATGTGAGAATTTATTTGTGATCAACATCCACCCTTGTCTTCTTCGACTTTTGTCATCCTATCTTTCGCTTTTTATCCCTTTGGTGATTTATGTCCGTTACACTCGTAACGGACTAAATACGGATTCCCGTATTTAGCATACAGTGTTTTATTCATCAGAACGCGATTAACTATAGCTCTCTGTTTTTATGCAATGAAGTTTGTAAACAAAATTTATTTTAATTCGGATACTCGACTTACTCATCTAAATTAATGTGATCTCCCTCAAAAGAAAATTTCCCTGCACTTTTATTCCAAACAGCGAACTCGGTTGTTTACACTATTCTGCACTGATGCACTCTAGAGACATGCACCAGCATAGAATGCAAGCAACCGAATTCATTGTAAATTATTTGATCTATATACGTACCTAAAGATTGTCCATCATCTCGGAAAGAGTCAGTCTGGAGGTGGACATCGCGACCCCGCTGTCGCTACTACTCTGTACGCTACTATGATCATCGGTGTCCGATTGATTGCTCGTGTAACCAATCACGTCCACTTCATCTGTGACAAAAAAAATGGATTTCGCATTGTTATAATCTGGAAGAGAAGTCAATGACAGAATCATTTTTTATTTACGCTAATACAACAAAAATAAGTCACATGTACTATCAAAATTGAAAATCGATTTTAGTTTAGACCAAGAGAGATTAATTTCTTTTTGCTTATAATAATTAATACGTAATAAACAAGAACTGCCACGAAAAATTAGTGGAAATTTATGCATCGATATCTACTACTATTACGGCGCGCAGCTGGTTGCACATCTAGCATCTTTCAAGATGGCAGCCAGCTTAACATTTATCACGAGAGATTAATTAATAGGAGCGAGAAGATTGTCTTCCTCTGGAGAAGTCCTACCTTCTCTCCACCTTTCCAGTTAAATTCTAAGCGTTTCTACCGTATTTGGCATCCGTTCATAAATCTTTCAAAGTTGCTTCGTTTTCAAGCGATTAATCGGATTTTTTAATTCCATGCTAATTTATTCAAAGAAAATGCAATCGATTAGAAGCATAAGTCGGCCATTCTAAGCTAAATTTACAACGAATTCGGTTGAACGCATCAATGCGCACTGGTGCATATTAAAGCCGTTGTACATTGATTAATTTAAGTGCAAAAATGAAATGCAAATATTTCCAATTATAAAATACATATTTTACTTAATAGTACAAAAATGTATTGAGGATTTTACCTGTTTAACCTGTTTTTATATATTTATATTTTTTTATATTTATACTAAACACACCTTTACGTCAATTTGTATACGGCAGTTTTGATATGCACCAGTGCGCACTGAGTGCGTCCAATTGAATTTGCTATTACTCTATTGATTGTAAATATGACAATTTTTTTAGTGGCGTGCTAAAAGCTCATCACGAGCGAGTCATAAGTATATAAAGCATTTTAAATAGTATCGTTTTAAATAGTATCATTCTCCCCGTATCGAAAGCATTCCCGTGACGTAAGGAGATGCACCGATGCATCAACTGCACGCATCGTCTAGCTAATACTCGCGAGAGACGAGTACCGACAAGGATGCTCCGTTATTATGACGTCATACCGTCAGACGAAGAGATAATGGGCAACAATGGGTGAAGGAAAGAGAAGAAAGAGTAAACGAAGGAACATGATAGAGAGACTGCAGGGTGTACAGTAGCCATACTAGCCATGACACCCGCTAGAAGGCACGGCTCGAAGAAGACGAGGGAGGTGTCGACCACACTTGCTAGCTACCCTCCCCCTCACTACCCGCGGCGCTCTGAGCCGGGGGTATTTTTCCATAATCAATAACATGCCTCTATTCTCGTCACACTAAGCGAACCAGATCTGCCCTCGTCACCACCCGCTTCTCCCTCTTTCTCACCCCTCTACCTTTTGCGTCCTCGACATCGCTAACCTGTCCAGGTGACAGTGGCGCTCAAAACACAAGTGGAAAGTATACAGATCATAAACAGAGTGACATAAAACCACGACTACAGATTAGGATATAAAATATCAAATAAATTTTTTTAATCTATTAAAAATACAATAAAATTTCAAATTTAACACAAAATTTAAGATTTAGATGTGAAATAAGATAGGTATACTAAGAGAATGTATACTATTAGAAATTGTTTTTCTTAATTGGTCATGGATATTGACTGTCGGAAGTGGGAATGATGAATACAGAGTGGCGCGATTTGAGAGGCACTGATTAAAGCGGCGGTTTTAAGGGTGGCAAGCAAAAGAGTTCATTAAAACCAGCGTCATGCGCACCCCTGGTATCACCGAATTCGTCACCTCCTCTCCCTTGCCTCCTCATTTCACGGCGTGAGACATAAAAAAACACGCGAGACATTCGATGCATTCGACCATTTCTCCTTGATATGGGGATAAATTTCAATATTCCAAGTGAAGCGAATAAAAATAAGTCGTGCGTCACGTTTTCCTCCTAGTTAATCATTTCTCGTTATCACACAACAATAAACAGTACGGTGCAACCCTGTTGCGTGTCCGCACGTTTATCAGAAATAAATGGAAAAGAAGAAAGGCGGGGAGAGGGGTAGATGGCAGTTTGACGGCAGATAACAATAATATCCGCTATAACTGTGATAATTAATTCTTAGTTCGTTTGAAAACAAAGTTTCGCAAAGATGTAGACATTTTAAATGGAATCCAATATTAGACACTACAATTATCAATTCCAAATTAAGTGTATTTATGTCTCTATTAATTTTGAATCAACATCGACATGACATTTTGCAGTAAAAGATAGAACAGGACAAATAAAGCTCCGCAAATTGTATCTCTCTCAGTTTTAAATCGCCAACTTCCGGCTTTGCTCGGCGAACGGATTATCTCAGTCTATTTATACATATCGTCGCAGTCCCGATTAAGTCTCGATCGCATCCCAACCTAGTTGCGATAAGTAACGTCGCATGCATGGTATAGTCATACCGATCAGTATTTCTTTAGTCACGTGATGTGCGTGAGAGATATACAATCACCTGCGCGTAGCGCGAAGTATATTATATGGAAACTTTTAAAATACATATTTCAAATCCGAGAAATTTTCGCGGTCAATTTTTTTACATTTCGTACGATCACTATGATCACTATGAATGTGTAATTGATAAAAAAATGTTATACTTTTATTTCCCGTTCCTCCTCTTTCTGCAATTATACATTCCCGTTCTTTCTTTTCTCTTCGCCTACAAAATTCAAATACATATCGGACGGATCACATTCTCTTTAAAAAAAATCATTCAAAAAATAAATCAATAATTTATTCTACATAAAAGTGGATTATTTTCTTTCATTATTATTATAAAATATTTTCCCAAATTGATTAAGATAGTTTGTTATCATTCCCGTTCCTCCTTCTCTCTCGCTAATTTTAAATTTAAGAATGTCGAATAAAAGTGCGAACGAATGCAATTGTTCAAAATAAATAAACGATTCGTTCAGATGAATTGTCTCCTTTCGTTATTTTTCTAATACCTATATTCACTAAACTAATCAAAATTTTTTAGAAAATTTTGTCTTACTTTTATCTTTTCTTTCACAGGATTTCTGCAATTCATCTTTCTTCTTTCTCTCATTTAAAATATTAAATAAAACTCTATTTATTATTACGCTTGTTAGATATCAAAAAGTTCTTATTTTAAGCACAATTATTTAACGATATTATCATTCAATTCATTATTATTTAGATTAATAATTGTTAACTACGATTATTACTTTAAATAGGATTAATAATTCATTAACTACAAAGAATAATAATCGTAAAAATGAATTTAAACACATTACAAGAATATTATAGCAATTGTTTCCTAGATTCAAATTTATTAAGTATGTTCGGATTAAATGCACAACAAGGACATGACATTAATACAATAATTAACTTAATTGTCAACAATTAAAGTATTATTTTTAATTTGTTAAAAAAAGCTTGGTTGATTAGCTACATATATATTTGTTAATATTACTTGCAATTTGTAATTGTGTCATCCTGCATTTTATATTTGTTTTTATTTTATTTGAAAGAAATTATGAGACAAGTACGGGGAAGGGTTTGTCTGAAGGGATTACTTCGAACTGAAGAAAGTCTATACATGATTATTTTACGGGAACATGTGTGCGTATTTAACTTGTCAAAGAGTCTCTCCTTCCTTTCCCACTTCTTGTTCTTTGTTTAGAAATACTCAGTCTCTGTTTTATGTTGAATTTCGCTGTATGTATCATAATTCTCTCTCTTATTTATTTTTTCTCAATTCTATATCTTTTAACATTCCCCGCTTTAACCGATCATTCTTTTCATATTCTTAGTACTTCTAATCTATATTTAATGATTACAAAAAATAAGTATATAATTCATCATCATAAACCCAAATTTTGGATTAGCTCAAATATTAAGTTTTCTAGTATGATATGTCTAGTATGACTAGTACCCAACTACAACATTTAGCCATAGCAGCATCGTGCAAATGACAAGGATCCGTTACTAATGGCAGGGATAGCAAATCTTAAAGAGGGATCTTATCACGTTTGGTAATTTAGCTAAGCGTAACAATCTCACAACATTAAGGGTGCCTGNGGAAAATCGTCCTGAAATAATTCCATGAGTATATNTATATATATATATATATTATATATATATATATATATAGTATTGTCGTTTNTTGTTG
>NW_012130069.1:552584-555263 GCF_000143395.1 Atta cephalotes | reverse complement strand
ATATGCGTGTTTATGTGTGTGTTTATATGGAAGAGAGTGTCTTATCCCCAGATTGCTGGGGACGCAAAACACACATTCTATTTGAGTAAATTCCATAAATGTAAAGCCAGATTCACTAGAGTGAACATATCTCGTAATGGAGACATGATTACTCCGCAATCATAGTACATGTAAATACACGATTCCATATCGAGAATTATTAATATAATAGAAAAGCGCGCGCGCACGCATGTAATTAATTTTAAGAAAGTACTAAAACGTATTTTTTGATCGAATTAATAATTTTTCGTGTATTTAACGTTTAAAATAATTAACGATAGCAATAAAAAAGAATTCCGCTATTCCGAAAGCGCGGCAAATTCGAGGTGGCTTTCGAAAAATAGCCGGTGTGGCACACGTGACTTATGATAAGTGCTTCGCCAGAGATATTCCCGTGGGATCATCAATTTCAACGTCCCGCCCCCGCACGTATACCCCCGACGTTTTCCGATTTCCTTCGCCTTCCGCTAGCTCGACCTCTTTTTTTTACTCCAAGAACTCCTTTGGAAAACTCATCTACCCCTGCAAGTTGCAATATTTCATGCGGTAGCGAATGCATTTTTGCAACGATATATGTCGTCGTGATGGTGTCCCAACATAGACAAAATTAAAATTTTGAAAACTTTATCCAGATAAATACGATATAATCCCAAATTGTTATATGTATAACAAAAAAATTACATTAACAATCGAGATATATCGTGTTATCTTCCTACTTGTTTAATTTGTAGAAATAAGAGAAAACTATAAAAATTGAGAAAAGTTCGGAAACGTACAAGTACAAATGTATTCTTTAAATTTATTTTTTCAAATTTTGAACAAGTAGGATCAACTTCACACAGGTAGGATACAATTATACAATTATTGTATCATGTACATTCATATATGTGTTTGTTATGTGCATGTTGTACACCGTGTTTAAACAACGCTTCGGGAAATTAAATAGATTTATCCGTTCGACTTTATGACATAGATAAAGTAATCCGCGTGACTTCTATCGTGCTGCTTTCCATCTTAATTCCGACTCGTAACGATTAAGATTTAATCAATAGAATCAAGCTAATTAGAAAAGAAGATAGAATTGCTGGCGTAAATCTTCTTTAAAGATTTTGCATTAGAAACATAGTAAACTACACAAAGATTTTTATAAGGAAAGAATTGCCATAAATTATTGCTAATCGCTATGCTCGATTGCAATTGATATTAAAAATTGTAATTATTAGATTATTACATACAAAATGTTGTACTCTGAATTTTTCTTTTTCAAAAAATGCTTTTTTGTAAAAAAGAATGTCTTCTAACAATCAAAAAGTAATGTATAAAAATTGCAAATGATCTCATTATTTATATATTATTTAATAAAAATATATTAATAAAATATACATGTATTTTTATTTCCACGAAAAAGTATACATTATGTATTTCTGATTTTATTATGGAATTATTATTAAAGTAATTTCGCAGTTTTGAACTAATTCAATTAGTTTGATAGAACACGAGAGTTCTTTGTTAAAAATTTAATAAAACATGAACCCAATATTTTTGCATCCGGGCGATGTAAAAGAGACTACTGGGAGAGTAAGGCAGAAAGAAAGACTGCGAAAAGATATAAAGACGTTCCATCGGAAGAAAAGCATCTTCAATTTAACATATTTAATGATAATCTTATTACTGTACTCACCGGACTCCGAGATGGATGGGCTACCTGCAGACCTGTCCGAGTTACTGGAGCTTCCGGTCGAGCTGGTGGATGCCGTGCCCAGGGAGCACTCAGAGATACTACGCCGCTTAGACAGCATCGCTGCGGAAGCGGCGGTGGCGGCGACGGAGCCGGTCGGCGCGCTCGTGCTGAGCCCGTGGAGGCCATGAAGCGCATGAAGGCCATGGAGGCCGGTCTGATTCGTCAGCTGCTCGAGCCGCCGTCTCAGGAACCTGTGCTCGCGCGACAGCTGCTCCTTGTGTATGGTATGCTTACGCTCGCGGTCCTCCAGGTTCTGTAAATCGAACGATGTGACATCACACATGATCTCTCGCGCGCGATATCGTGTATGTAATTTAAAATAATAACATTTTATTGTAATAACGTACGTATGTACAACCTAACATATAGTACATATATAGTGTAACATAAATATAATATAATACATATATAATATTAATATATGTAATTAATAAACAATATTTATATATAATATATACATATAATATTTATATAGTACTATTTATATATAATATATTTTTATAGAGATATCGCTCATTTGTTGCAATAATAACACAATTCAAAAAAAAACTGTTTTCCAAAAAAAAGTTTTGAATATTTTGAATTATTAATAAGATAATTTTTGTAACGTTAATTTTAAAATGCAATTAAAATGTAATTACAGAAAAATAAAAGTATGTTTTTAAGTAGTTTTAAAGTATGTTTTTTTCTTTATGTTTCCGTTTTTCTTCTGAAAATAAAAAGTGACAATTATGATGTAGTTTAGTTATGTTGTAATAGTAAATAAGCGATATATTAATACTATTATATATATATATATATATATATATATATATATATATACTATAGTAACTATATAGTATATAATAATATTACTATATTATATAGTATAATACTTAGTTAANAACTATATAATTATA
>NW_012130069.1:542226-552564 GCF_000143395.1 Atta cephalotes | reverse complement strand
ATATATATATATATATATATATATATATACATAGTTACACAGTAACATATAGTATTATATAAACATTATACATGTATACTGTAATACATTTTAGAACAATTACAATTATATAGTAACAGTTACTGTACTAGCTAGCGAATATAATAATGTAAATAATTAATTTGTAGTATCATAATATTCATGATTATTTATATTTATTTATGATTTATCGCATCGATAATTTAATTATAACATGTTGGAAGGCGTGATCTATTCCTTATACATAAAGTTTTAATTTAATTAATTATTTATCGTTATATTAAATAACATTCTGTTTTTATTCTGAGAGCTGCCAATAGAATATCGGCCGATAATCGGTTTCCTTTGTATTGTATACAATGCTATTTCGTAACGCAACAGCGAGCGCTTACCAAGAAGAGGCCGACCAATTCCGGTGCAAATCACCGAACAGGAAATAATCGAATGCAACTAAACGCGTATTCCACTACGTAGTGTTTGACATGCGTAGATTTGTCGGCTCTGCGAATTTTTTTCATTACGAACGTTTAGAATGGAAAATTTTAAAAGTTTAAATTTTAAATTTTAAACTGGCACTTTTTTAAAATTCCAATTTTTCGATTCTGTTTAAAAATCTTTTTATTTTACTATTTCTAAATTTCAAATCTGATATCTCTCGAGGTTACTTATTATTTTATTAATAATTCAAACTTTTTTTGAAAAACTGTTTTTTGAATTATGTTATTATTGTGTTGTTAGCAAATGAGCGATAATCTCTATAAAAATATATATAATGCTACCTCAAGAGACACTTATAGATTTAAAATGTATTTATTATTTGTGTGTGTGTGTGTGTGTATGCGCGCGCGCGCGCGTGGTGCGTGTCATTCTTAAAAAAAATTTTAACATGAGGACAAAGATTGGCGAAGATCTCACGATTGTTAAAACTATGGCACACAAAAAACTCAAGCAGTAAGTAAGACATAAGCAATAAGGAAATTAACATGTTGGATTTGCTACTGCTTACGTTTTCTACTGCGATTAGCCATTTTAAGTTTTTTTAAGTGTGCCATGGCCGATATGTTCCCGTAGTGAAAAAATTTAGGGCGGTAAGATAGCTGAAAATCAATCGCTTTAGATATAGAATGGATGGCACTGAGGTAAGAAAGCAGCTCGGCGAATCACCTGATCACAGATTAGGGTACCACACGACAGATGATGTGTTTGCGTGTGAGTTTATGACGCGGCTGACATCGTGCTCGTAAGAAATTTCCTGGTTTCGTGCTTTCCATTTTCGATATGAATTTACAACGGAGATAAAACAAGGCTAAGAAAAGCGTTAAGCGGAACTATAATACTCCGCCATAAAGCCAATCGACCGACCTCAGAAGTGAGACTCGATTCACTCTTACCATTTACAACATTGTGTCGGCCGATGCTGGTTGCAATATACATATAATCAGCATCGAAATTATTGCAACGTTTTGTGTTACGTATTAATGTTAATGGAGGTCATATTTCCATCATAAAATTGTTTAACATAAAATGGCTTTTTCTACACATCTAGATAATATATATACTATATAGATAAAGAGTACCATAATGACATTTAAAAAGAACAGTTTGAAGTCTTGAAAAATGTGTTTAAAAAAGTCTATAATAATATTTTATGATAAAGTAAAAATCTAGTTTTCTCGATTTAATACCATTCTCAATAAATTTTCCGCATTCCATAAAAATTGAAAATACTTATTTAAACATTTGCTTACGTTTAATAAAGTTATATCGAGCGTAAAAATTAAAAATTGCTACAATATCCCACTTTTGATTATAACTAAAAAAGTTTCAAGCCATTCTTCCTATTCTTTATATCCATTTATTATTATACACATAGTCTAAATGTAGACGGATAAGGCGAAAAAGAAAAGCGTATAGAATAATTAGTGGTAGACGGAAACGTCTACCAAAGTGTAAAAAGAATCATGAAGACCATCAGGCAAAACAAAAAAGAAGAAGTTCAAAGGCGGACAAATGAAGACTTACACGCCGCCAACCTCGCAAAACACGAATTGCTTCAACCCTCCACCTCATCCTTTCCTTCACGTCTTACTTCCTCACGAGGGTGTAAACCGCCACTACAGAAACGACACTTTCATATTTCTCAGTTCCTCTTATCACTATCTTCTCTCAATTTCTATTTATCCTCTTTTCAACCTCTTTATTCCTTTATTCCTCCGCTTTATTTTTCGTTTTACAGAATTTCTTGATTCTACCATAATTAATCATCCTACTGTCGTTGTCGAATCAATCAAGAAGTTACTATGTGAAGTATTAAGTACCGGAAAAAAAGTTTTGTTTTTTAAAATGACTTTTATAAAGCGAATGCGACAATCAAACGTATATCTATCACATATAAAATCGCTCTTTTATGATACTCCATCATTTTCCGATATTATGATCTTTATTGCGTTTGCAGATGCCCTCTTAAATTACGTAGCAGCTTTCCTCCTCAAATGGTGAACAAACATTTTTCTCCTACCTAACGCAGGCACATAATATACACAGGTGCCCGCAGGTCAGATTGATGTACATGCTGAGTCTCCCACGCGGACTATGCATACACGAATGAACGGTGGATACGCATTGCTGCTTGCTATTCTATAGGGTGCTCCGAGTACAAGTGTTCAGATCGTAACAAACGATGAAGAAATTACATCAATAAAATAAACACCTTCACTTTTCACGCACGTTTATCACAAAACGATATTTTGCATTTTTCGATTTTTAATTACCTATTTCTATTTTCTAATCTTGTAGGATTTATCGTATTATCATTATGAATATCATTTAATAATTTACACATCCATTTATTACCGAGATTCTTTTGTAGCGTTTAAAAGAAATAATCTTATTTTCAAAAATCTTAATGCTTAAGTATTTCACACAGTGTGAATTTATATATATTCAATTCTGCAAACCGCGCGTCGAAATCTTTTTCGTTTTAAAACGCAATCATGAACTAGAATAGTTCACAGTATTAAATTGGCAAGCAATTTAATAATTTTGTTAATACGCATTTCTTTTAGCATCATTAAAAAAACTTTAGAAACAGAAGAAATAGATTGCATCTAAAAGACAACAATTTTGGCAATTGACAAATGTTTTTTATTATACCAAGGAAAGATTTGAAGAGAAGACTATGTCTCGCGAAAAAGGAAGCAAAACAAATCAGGTAAATGGCAAGAAAGTCTCTTTAAGAATACACCTCGAGAATACATAGCCGGAACATAATGCACGCGCGCGAGAATGGTGAATATTTTAAGTACGTTTTACGAGAACAATTTACTCGAGGAAACAAAGAACGCGCCTTCGTCACCTGTTCGAATCACTGCGCTTCTATCCACGTCACCCTGTAGACTGCGTGGAAAACTCTGACACGCACACACGCGCCGCGTTTGCTCGGTACGCACGCCATTGTCCCTGGCAGTCTGTAATTTACTAACTACGCATCTATTGTGCATCGCCACTCTGTTTGCTGCAACACCTTGCTCTGCCTTTCTTTACACCGCCTGTAGCTCTTCCTCCGCCCATTTGTCCCTTCTGAACCTATTTCAATCGGGAAACAATGTTTCTAATGCGTTTCCTGCTTATATCTCAAATTCTGAGTTTAACCTGTCTTTCTCTTTTTCTTTATTTCTTCAATAATAATAATCTTTCGCAGATAACATTCTTATGTAAAGAACTTTAAATTTCAATCTAACAATAAGTGATCATTAGCTGTCGAACAAGATAAAAGAATAATCTGTTTTTTTTTGTTTTTTACTATGATAACCCGACTTTATATATCATATTCAATTTTATATATCAATTTTAGTAATTTGACTGATTTACTCACCTTGATAAAACGCTTGGCTTTGGTCAAAAGACCCAACGTGGTGTGTCTCGAGGTTTCAGGCCCGAGTGGCACTAGCAGCTTCAGCTTCTCAAGACAAGTCCTAAGATGGGCTCTCCTATAACAGAAAAAAAAATACTACCGTCATTAACTGCAACAGTTCAAGTCTTTCGCTTTTTGCATATTATTCTGTGAAAAATTTCTGGTTAAAAATCAGAAGATTCTGACCAAATCAATCAGAATTCTCATTATCTCAACTAGAATCCCGAATACTAGAATAGATTCAATCAGAAAATTCTGATTTATTCTGATTATTTCCATCAGAATTCTTATTAATACAATCAGATTTTTTTTCTGTATTAAATTACTCTTATTATAAATAATTGAATTGCACTTTTACGTACCATTCTATTAGTCTTATCTCTATGGATAATCACTGATATCAGTGCCAAGCATGCCACTGATAATCAGTGAATGAAATGTGAGATCCCTAACCTAACTCATCTTTATTATGTGATCTGATCTAACTAACCTTGTTTTAGTGCATAAATTTAATGAATGTAGTATTGAAAAATTGAAATTAATATGCAAATATCAGTAATTTAGTTAATTCAAACATTTTTATTAGTAATATTCAAACATTTTTCCTTTTTTAATTAAATTTCACTGATTATCAGTGTCAAATATACCACTGAGTAATTAGTGAGTAATTAGACTATCCATTGATTCAGATTTAGAGAGTAGGCAATTATCGCCAAAATATAAAAATCTTTTTGTTAAAATAATATCTTAATTATCGTGAAAAAATAGCTAAAAACATCTATTTTCGGCGAAATGCAATGTCGCGAGGATACGTGCATATTATCGCATGTACCAAACACGTGCCATTAGCGGCATTTAATTATAAGTTTACGATTGCTTTATAGTCACCATTCTGGAAAATAAAGATTCCGACGACTATAATGGAAGAATGAGACCACGGAAATTTCGAATTAAGATGAATTCACACAAAAACGAAATGTTAAAACAAAAGAAATAGATAAAAAGAAATTTAAAAAATAATGAAAAAGGAAATTTGTCGCTTTCAAAATTAAGTTGTTATACTTCAATCTCTTTTTTTCATCATCGAATATTTCATCGGAAAAGAATTTTTCTTATATGCATGATATATGTGAATAGAGCTTAAACCCATCCAGAAAGAGAATGACGCGTTTGCACATACACTTTACGAGAAACAATAAGCCCGCTCTAGCTTAATGACGTCATTAAACGGTATTATGCCCCGTGAGCTGCAGAGTGGACATGTTTTAGCCGTAAATAGACGCGTTTCTATCTACATAGCCTTACTATGTCTCCTCTCTGGACATGTACACGATGTATATAAGTACAAGATATATCTGTAATACTGATTAGGCTTTCATCATCTTCTTTAGGATATAATTTTCCTTCGAACTCTTAAGGATATCTGGAACTATTAAAGATAATCACTATTTAAATTAACAACATTATATATTCTTGTAATTAAAATAAAAATTTGAAATAAATAAATCTTCGATGTTTTTCACCTTTATTGAGGTTAAATTCAAATGCCATTGCAGAGAATTAAAATATCGTGAAAGAATATCTGTAAAAAGTACGTTTTTCAAGAACACTATATGGTGCCTGCCATTTTCGATCAACAGCAACATTTTTGTGACAGGGGAAGGGCAATGGAGGAGAGGAGTAGAGAAGCGATCCTTCAATCAATGGCAGCGTGTGACAGCGGCATTATGAAATTCCTTTACCAGTAGGGGTTACCCTGATGAATAAATACTTCGCACGGAATTCCCGCGCGTTGGAGTCGTTGGGGTAGTTCGGCAAAGACGCGGTTACGGCAGACCCGCGGATCGGGGTATATATGTGGAAGATTGCCCTCAAAGGGAGAATGCCTTGGAGACGCAACGAGCGGCAACAGTCGAATATTAGTCGATAATTCGCCCGCAAAATCACCAAGCGGAAAACGAGTAATTCGCTACACTGTTTGTTTCATTTTCTATTTCACGATTTCAAGATATCTGATATCTTTTCCTTTTAATCGAGGATTTCAAGATATACTGAAATTTAAACAATTTACTCGATTTAGTCGCAAAATGGAACTAGCTGCGCTTGAGGCGACTTATATTAAGCGCGAACAACGTTGCGTAGCCAAGCCTGGCGGGAGCAATGGCCGGCCATGAGTTAGATCGCTTTAACAGCCGCCTGTAAACAGCCTCGTAACTTCTCCTCCGATATCTTTCCCCCTCCCCCTTTCTTCTGTCTATCTATCCATCCCATTACACTGCTGCATCATCATCCCCCTTATTTCATATTCGTCTTTCATCCTCTATCTCTTTTTATTTCCATGTCCTTGTCTTTATTCTGTCCTTCTTTCTTTCTTTCCTTTTCCTTTTCATTTTTTTTTATCTTTACCTTGCTCTATTATACAATTAATTCTCAATGCTAAAATTTCTCTATAGTTTATAATTATGCTACCGTATTGATTCCAGTTACATTATTTATATCCACATAATATGATTTATTGCGACATTGAATCGTAAATATCTATCTATTTATTCTAACAATAAAAATTCTGTATAACTTATTAATTTTTATTAATCTAGTGTTCTGATTCTAAAAAATCAAGTTATTCTTTTATTTGTGAACAATTATGTATTAATTATGTAAAAATTTTTAGTTTTATAATCTAGCTATTAAACATTGCATATTTATTGCTTCTACAATACTCGTAGACAATTAGTTTTCAATCTATCTAAATTAAGGATAACTTGTCATTTATATTCTATTAAAATATGGCATTGATCTAAAAAAAATAAAAAAAATAAAAAAAAAGATAAAGAGTTAAAAGTTACTTCGATGTAATTATATAAAATACTGCAAAGAGATATCGAAATATTCTGGATATATTGGAGGGAGGAGAATAAAATTAAAATTTATTACTTTTAAAATATAGTAAACATAGATTTGCTCACAAAATAAAATCAAAAGTAACGTTTTCAACGCGCAAAGCTGTATAAACAAATATGGTAAAATATATAATATACATATAAAAACAATTAATTATGCTCCATTAATCATTATTTATTACTCCAGAAGCAAATAAATACCAAACAAATTCTTAACTCCCATTTTCGATACCTTAGATATCAATTAATTAAGTCCAATCGGTTTTTTATTAAATTACTATTAAACGACGGAATTTTCTCAACTCCAACATTCTCAAATTTTTGGTAAAATTAGTATCCTTGATTAATCGGGCATTAAACCCAAAGGAAAGGTCGACCATTCAAGGAAATCGAGCTTTCGTTTGAGAAGGGATTCGGGATAGTTTAGCAATTCATTAGGATGGACACTCGAGAGTCGAGACTTAGGCGAACTTGGACTTCCTTCAACTGGCGCTCATTCTATACAGAGATCGGACAGAGAACGAGAGAAAAGGAAGAGAGAGAAGCAACTAGAAGCATTACTGCAAAATACTGTTTGTAGACACAAGCGAAATGGGTCTGGCTTAATTAAACTGTATGCAGCTTCCCAAAACAGGATTCCATTTAAAGCTGAGTTTTGCCTCAGATCTCCGCAAGCTCCTTTTCGCGGAAGATTTTTTCTCGTCTCTTATCTTTGACCCTTTCAATTAATCGCGCACAGTTATAATTTCAATCGTACCAATGTGACTCAATGTGAGATAAATATTTACATTTATGACAAAATGATTAGTTCTGAATATGACATTTTTGTAAGTCTTTTCGTAATCTTTATGAATCGATTATGAAAATCGATTATAATAGTAGTAATTTTAATCTCAGTAATTTTAATACTGCAGAAGAAAATGTACTAATTAAAACGGATTATTGTATGTAAAATATTGTAATTTTTCAACAGCGCTTTTATAAAGCTAATTCCATCGAATAATCATTAAATGTTACGTACAGATATCAATCTTTTACAAATATACAACGATACAACTTTTACGAAACATTCGACATTTTTAAAACAAATTTATAAAAATGTAGAGAAAATTGTTAAATCTCTCTCCAATCATTTTATTAACCGTAACATTATTATATGTTAAAAATATTTCATAGAAATATTATATCAAATACTAAGGAATAATTATATTAAGAAAGATGTTACATCAAAAAATATCGATTAAATTAACGTACAAAAATTACAGAGTAAAAGTCTTGATATGCATTGTGTGGAACACCCGGTATAGTTGAGTCTACACTCACATGGGTATTCACTGGCATGTGTATATGCATACGGACAGCTGTGTAATGCTGGTTTCGCTTAATTAAGCTGTTTCTAGTTGTGTCGAAATCCTTAGTGAACGACAAAGGCGAGTCCGCACGTGCCTTCATTAGACTCCCTCAATTCGGAGTAGCAAATCCTGAGACCAGCTCGATCCTATGCCCGAGGGATTTAGAGATAAATGCATGTCCTCTTCGGTATTGGGAATGTATTACTTTATCCGTTTCCTATGCTGTAAAAAGAATACAAGACCGAAAATTCATGCGTCATTTAAATAAAACATCCCCTGGTTCTGCCACATTAAGTTAACTTCATAGCGTTACATATTACGTGTATGAAACGAGAAAAAAAGCATAAATTGACAAAAAAACGGCGTATACTCAAATAGAAACGCTGGCCAATTGCCACCTTATTTTTAAAGTCGATGGCATAGAAGAGCATTATTCTTCTGTTCTCTCCCGCGCTCGTAACACCCCCTTTCTCTCTGTATCTGCGGTTTTAGATCACATCTCCCCCGGCAACTTGATCTTGACCTTTCGAACCCCGTACGTGATTGCGCCGGCTATTTCTCCTCGTATATCCCTTCTCTTCCTTTATCCCTTTTCTTCCTCGTCCTCTTCTGTTCCTCTATACAACTTTGTTTTATATCTTCTTCGTATCAATGTAAGTTATGCTCAAAATGTAACCAGAGATAGTTTTCTGCCAAAATTATTTTTGCTGAATCTAACAGCATTTCTTGTATTAGTCCTATAAAATTTTCAATTCAATTTCTCATATATTATATATTCACGTTCCTTCGTCCCGCTCCGGAAAGTTTCGAATTAAGAAAAAACGCATTGACGAGTCGTTTTGTTTTTTCCGGGGACAAGGATAAAACTTCGTTGATCATAAAATTTGGAGTCTCGGAAGTTCCTTTCTCTTCTTCTCTTCTACTAGCTCAATAAAACTTTCATCGCGCTTTAAAGTCTCGTTTGGAATCCGTCGAAGGGACAGCAAACCGGAAAACTTCTATCTTTCTCAGCGATATTGTATTTCAAATATAGTTCAACCCTTTTGGCCTTCATAATACATTTCTTTCATTTTAAATGCCGAAGGTGCGAAGACAAGTACATAATAAAAAAAGACTAATATGATTAACTCTTACATTCGAAAAGTAAGAATTAACTTGGCGATTCATAATGTGCGCCAAATGCAAGAAAAGTATTATGCGCGTAGCGAAAAGTATCCGAAATTTTGAAACAAACGCTTATCCGCTTTATTCGCATTCGTTGCGCAGTCACACAGTTTCTCGCCAATGATAAAATCGCGCGGTTATCCTTCATGACTTATTCAACGCATGACTCGAACGTAAAGCTTTTCCCGTCTCCCACCTTACCGATGTATCCATTCTAGTATTTCCGTATCCTCGATCCAAGATCTTTCTCTTCTTAATACGGCACAGAAGAAGCAGAGGTAGAAATACAAGTAACCAGAATGTATTAGATTCCTGTTAAATTCATCCAGTGAAAAATTGCACAGCTTTAAAATCACAGATTTCAATCGATCAAAATTATCGCCTTTAGATTTAATACTCTTTAATACTGAAGTAGAAAAAAAATCAGAGGTATATATATAAATTCACACACAGAAATATTTAAGCTCTAAAATTTTTTTTATAAAATCTTATTAAAAATTTCGATCGAAAATTAGGATTTTCTTTTATTTATAAGTGTAGAAAAAATTTTTTGTTTCCAAAACTAATTGTTTCTAAATTAATTATTGAAAGTAGAACTTAATAAAAAAAGAAAAACTTTCATACTTTTTACATCATCAATATAAAATATTGTATAAAATATAAAATAAACCGCATGAAGACAATAAAGCATACAAACCGCAATAATAAAATTATAATAAATTGTAGTAAAAAATATGACCTACGTCAAACGACTATTCGTACATTATTTATGGACAATTTTCTTCCGGTTTGGGTCAGGTCAGGTAAGAGGGACAAAAGTGCACGATCATCACGAGTTATGGTTACGAGCTGCACGCCGCGATTAGACGATTAGAACCTCGTGAACATTATCTGTCATTATGGACGTAACGAGGCTACACACACACACACACACACACACACACACACACACACACACACACACACACACACACACACACACACACTACTC
>NW_012130069.1:538146-541827 GCF_000143395.1 Atta cephalotes | reverse complement strand
ACACACACACACACACACACACACACACACACACACACACACACACACACACACACACACACACACCTCTTCTCAATTTCTGTCTTCACGTTTCTTATAGCCCGCGGTTCGGGAGTCTGAATGCTATAACGAGATTATCTCTACTTTACTCCAAAACAATGAAATTCAAGATTTTGCAATGACTGCTACTCTCTACTCATAGTGGAAGACTTTTCGCGCTATTTCGAGATTTGCTATTACGAGATTGTATAAAAATTATGGAGACGTTAGAAGCTGATTATATTATTACGTTGTTCTCATATTATTCGGCAAATAACAAATTTATCTTTATTCTCTTTTTTTTTTCTTTGGATTGGATTCGTATGCGCATCTAGATAAACATCCATAACCTAAGTAACCTTTCACCGAGCACGTACTGTGCTCTTTTCTGAAACGATACAGTTATTCGCTAGAGCACGTCCGACCGTTAGCCAGACTCCGATAATGTAGCCTGTCTATAGGTCGAACCAGGTCGAATGCAACATTCGTTTCAGTTGAAAAACCATGATGAGCGCATTTCATCCTTTCTCCATTTCTGTATAATTTTCGATGTATTTCCATTTGCCACGCGAATAAAGTTTCATATCTGAGTCACAAGAAAAAAGTAACTTACACATGTATACTTTTTAAAAAAACGGTGATCCAGGAAGAAGAGAGGAAAATTTTTTATGAATTAAATGTATAGATACTTAATAAAATAAAATTTCTAAAACACAATTTTTTTATAATTCTTATTAAAAATGTTTTATACATATTTTCAAAATAATAATAAAATTATAAAAAAATTACAGATTATTTTAAATCTCACTTTAAAAATAATACGACAAATTTGGTGATAAACGATTTATTATCTGGATCATAAATTATTTTAATAAATAGTAGTATTTTTTTAATCTGTGCTCTAATAAAAATATATGAAAATGTATTATAAAATAAATGAGAAAAATTCTCTATTTTTTAATATACGTACTTATTAATATAAGAAATAATATATATAAATAATACAAGTTTAATATTATATATTTTAAATGTGTAAGCATTTTTGCATTACTAGAAATAACATACATTTATAAAAAAAAATTATAAAAAGTTACTCCATAATATTTTGTTATCTCAGTTTTTAAGATTTTTTTTGCGCATATCTGAGACACAATAGATAGAATACACGCATGTCACCTTTCAAAAAGAAAATAATTTCAACATTACGTTTCAAATCAGATCATTGCATGAAGCAGGACGAAAACAAATAATACTAATGTCAACGATGAGAATGCGATCTTGTTATAGAATTGTGACACGTGGCTTAACCTTTGCTGATTTCACAAACCAAGAGGATTCGACTGTCTAACAAACACGAATGTGCGAGAGTACCGCACTTTGGTTCACTTTCACCTGCGCGAGTTCGATGTACTCCGCGACTCAATTGCAATGGCACAATATACACATCATGTTAGATTACGTCTAACGGAATAGAAGAATTGAAGTTATACGAGTGTCTTGAAAAATCTCATTTAAATATATTGTGAAAAAATAGAAAAAATAAATATATAACGCAAAATAATTTTTTTTAATTATAACAGTGTAATTTTAGAGACAATTTTTATTCAGCTAAATTAAGACAAAAATTGTTCATTTGAAAATAAATTAATTTAACTCGTCTTTCCTACTTCCAATAAAAAAATGTATGTATTTAAATCAAACATTATATTTTACTTAAATACATATATCCTCCAATAAAAGAAATAAAAAAAGAAATACATTATTAGATGTACAACTTAATTTTCGAACTTTTTAATGAAAATGCGAAAATTTTTATTTACATAAAAATGAATAATCTTTCAATCTTCTTGAGTCTAACAAGGATTTTTATCTAACAGTTCTAATTCTTTGTCTTCAATTTTTTTTTATTATCTACGATGCTTTGGAGATGTTTTGGAGATTAAACCTTGGAGATTAAAATTCCCAAACATTTCAAAACTTTTAAAACCATTTTTTACACATATTATAAAAAATAGTATTTTCATCTAAGGCCAAGCAAATTTAGTCTCGCCAGTATTTTTCTTCAGTTGAAATGTGAAAGGAGGTATTACTTTAAATGCTGCTTTTCAAACATCACTTTCATTACTCAAATTTTGAGATTATATTTATTTTCGGCAGCATCGCCAATTGTTATACCTCGTTTTAAAGCTAAAGGATGGCGCTTTACAGTAACTATATAGTCATATATAGAAAAAAAATTTTAATTTTAATAGATGCTGTAGTCGATTAAATGTAGGGGCTGAGAATTAAGTAGTACACCTAATAATTATTAGTAATTAAGTAGTACACCTAATAATTATAAGTATTAGTTAAATAAATATTTATTTAGTCAAAGAGATAATATTTTTTATATATACATACATAGAACATACAGGATGTTTGATAAAGACCGTAACAATATTTAAAGATAAATTCCTAAGATTATTTTGAGACGAAAATTTTAATATCAAAATATCAAAGTTTTAATAGTTTTTAAACTAAGAACTTGTTATCGAATTATATCGTCTGAAGTTTGCGTATTCAGATGTGATATGGAAAATCCAACCACACCTATAAGCGCGCGAACTTTAAGCGGCATAATTCGCTAACTTTAAGTGCTCATAATTAAAAAATTATACTTTCGACAATATTTTGGTATTAGAATTCTCATCTCAAAATAATCTCAAATATCTACTTTTAAGCGTAATTATAGTCTTTACCGAATGTCCTGTATATATTATATACTATATGTATATATAGTCGGTCATAGAAAAGTTGCAACATTTTTTTCGATGGGTTCCGGAACTCAGTCTTGTTTACACACATACACATACACGCACACCGGCATGGCGCGGTGTTATGAGTTTTATTTTACTATTTTGATAAAGATTTTATAAAAATTATAATAATAATAATTATTATAATAATAATAATTAATTATACATGATATCGAAATATCATTGTTTTGAATAAAACTTACTTAAGAAAAAAATTTTCTAATCGTCAAAGAAACAACTGAAAGTAAAATAGTAGATTAGACAACTCATGCTTTAATTTATTAAGTTAAAAATGTGGCTTTTTTCAGAATCACACACATTTTCAAAACATGTGAAATAATGATCTTGTATCAAAATTATTTACGAATTGTTTAATCTACTATTTTCAATGGTTTCGTTGGCGATTAGAAAATTTTCTCTTCTTAAATAAATTATATTCAAAATAGTGATATTTAGATATTATGTATAGTTTTTATCAAAAAAATCTTTATCAAAATAGTAAAATAATAACGTATACACTCATACGCCGCGCCACATGTGCGCCGCTCCTGATTCATGCATAACGTGGAACACTCATTCGTTAGTTTAAAATAGCTCTCGTTTAAAAAGTACTGTTTAAAATATAAATTAATGTAAACTTAATATTAACTTAATATTTTGTGATAAAAAGGGTATAAAATACATCATCTTTATATTTGAAATCATATTCTAAAGAATTATTTAATGTATTTCCCTGATATTTATGATATTTTATTTGTTATTATTTTACGAGAAATCATCCAACTATGATTTATTAGGTTTTATTATATCCATTAGATGACATTAAAAAAACGCCACGAACTTTTTT
>NW_012130069.1:522244-538126 GCF_000143395.1 Atta cephalotes | reverse complement strand
TAAAAAACGTACACGTACTTTCCTATACTATATATATATATATATATATATATATATTACATACATATATGATAACATTAAAAAATTTAAATTTTACATTAATATAACTCAATTAATGTAGCTTAATATTATATACTCAACTCAATATTTTGTGATAAAAAAGATATAAAATAATTGTGTGCAATCGGATAGAATAGCCAAACAAATTAAATAAAAAAATAATTCAAGTAAAATCAAATTCGAGTTTGAACATTGTTCAAATACCGGAAAATTTCGAGTAGAAATTTGACACATCGTGAAAATCTGAACTAGAAAGAAAGAAAAAAAGGGCATCACGAAAGGTTACGACGTGCGGCACGATCTCGCGGAAAGGAAAGGAAGAAGAAAAGGAAAAAAGAAGTAGTAGGATGGCCGACACTCTACTCGGATACCAGTTGGCACAATCTATTAAACGCGATCTTTGCTAGACACGACCTACACAACCGTCGTGAAGAAAAAAAAAAGATCAATCGCTATCCCAAATGCCGAGAATCCACGGAACAAGAAAGAAAACAAATAAAAAATCTGCGAACATTGACCCTTTCTATGTCCGATAGCGTAGCATTTGTAACTTCTCAGATTTTAACATTGGACGTTTTTAAACAATAAAGCTAAATTATCAGAAATTTCATATTATTAATTTTAAAATAAAAAAAATATACATTTAACATTATATTCAATTTTGAAATGCAATATACGAGAACATATGAATTCCTCACTGACTCTTTTATATTTTTTCATGAAATATTATTTAACTAAAAAAAAATTGTTAACACAAGAATTAAATTATACTCGAACAATATCTATATCAAAGGAAAAATTTACACAAAACTACAAAAATCATACACTGAAAGAAAAGATTGGCTGAATATGGCATAGCATTTTTAATTGATTATAGCAGCCAATTTTTGGTTGCGTTAGCCTATCGAAATCCTATGTTGACATTGCGGATAGATAGACTAACGCAAAAATTGGTTGTTGCAATAAAAAATTGGCTGCTGCAGCCAATTGAAAATGCTATGCCATATTTTACTATCTCATTTGTTGCAGCCAATTTTTCTTTCAGTGTGATATAAATTATTTGAGAAAAGAAGTAATCCCACAATAATAGCAATCAATGAGTGTTACTAAAATCTCTTAGAGAAGTTGAAATTATTGACACGAAATAGTTTCTTAAGGATGCGCTTCACACCAGATCTGCCAACGTGTTTCCTTCCAATCTCCTCGTATTTCTTCTATAAGAATCTTTTTCTAAGACGAACCCACAGACAAATCGTCTGATCTCAACGTTCCTGCTAGCTTCGCAGGACGTGATCGTTAAGGAAGCGAGCAGGACAGCAGTAGAGGAAGGAAGGAGAAATCTCCAAAGTGCACCTCCGTTCTAAATCCTGAGACTCCTGCCCCATAGAATTAGGTGGAGGTCCTTCAGCACGGTGGAAGTTAGGGTTTCCTTCCTGAAGGTCCAATCCCTTTCAGCGATAGGAGGTATATCCCAGAAGATGATATCGTTCGCATTGCGGTGAAGAGGGAGCGGGATGATAAGGAGAAGATGGAGGATAAGGAAAAAGAGGTCTTATCCAATAGCTGATCCCGAATGTCCCTAACGAGCACAATAGGTCAGGTATTACGCAAGCTTTCGCTGACTCGACTCGCACCTTTCGAGCACAATTCGTCCGCAATAAAAAGTGCGGAAGACGAGTTATATGATCCGATCGCCTCATCCGAAATATGATTATTTAAGCATCGTATTATAGACATCGATGTGTCTATAAAAGATTATTTCGTATCGTATGACATCTCCCTCAATGAATAAAGAACTCAACATGCCAAAGCAAAACAACGCAATGAAAAAGAAAGAATTTTCAAATGAAAATAAAACCATTGTTTTTTTTTTCCACCATCCAACCATTGTTTTTTGTATGATCCCACTTTTACGTTATTTTTCCTCATTGACATCTGGATAAGGATAACAGATAACAAGTTGAATAAATAATTTTTCTTTTTTTTCCTCATTTAGAATGATTCACATGTGCTCGAAAAGTTCATGGGTTGTCTTCTTGCGAGACACCCAGTATGCATGACGAGCGAATGTTCGATTTCCCTTCATCGTGTCCTCACTTCCGGATGGAAATGGAAGCGAGGTCGATCGAATTGGCTCTCGTGCAGGGAATCAGTAGGAACTATTCCAGAATCGCATGGCTCGGACGACCTCCACCTTGAAATCACAATCAGAAACGCGATTCGCTTATCGAATCTACCGCATCTGATCAATGATAAGCGCTGAATTATATGATAATTGCGCCAGAACATCGTGATGACTAGTGGAAACGATATCTTATTTGTCGAATTATTTCTGTTTGCCGCAGCTTTGATAAAGATAATGAAAAATCTATTGTTTATACGTTTACAGTTTATTTTATGTCCAGAAAGATAAAACAGAAAATTGATATAAGATTTAACTCGTTGGTAAACAACGAGAAATTAGAAGGTTATTATAAATATTCAACGGAAAATGATTTCAATTCACTTCATGAATATGAGGCGTAAGGTATTGTTAAAATGTTACTGTCTTGTGCAAACAATTCAAGTAATTTACATGTAATTAGTATGGATATTAAGTGCAAAATACGGAGTGTGCTACACAACTTGCAATTATTATAATTTTAACATTTCCCCCATTTGCAATCATATTTCCTTAAAGAGCGGGTGTAAGAAAATTAGTTGATTATCATACGCAGCAACTATGCAATTTTAACATTACATACTTTTACAGATAAGTGTCAAATTCATTTTTTATTAAAGTCCAGACGAAAATAAATTATATGATTTTCTTAACTATTCTTCAATTCAAAATAATTTATAAAAATTCTATTCAGAATTGTCGCTTTTTATTAAAATGTCAAGGACAAAGCAAAGAATGGATTACATGTTAATAATAATTAAGATTTATAGTTACTTATATTATTAGATTTTTAATTCGTATTTAAAAAAAAAAGCATTTTAAATTAGTATAGAATTGCAAGAATTTGTATATGAAAAAAGGATTCATTCAAGACGCCCCAAACAATTCTTAAGATATAATTAATGTTATATTGTCATTTTGCCAATGCCTTTCTTTCTTACCCTCTTTTCCACATTTCATTGTCTTTCCATCTGTTCGATCACGAACCGACCTCCAATCACCCTCTAAACCGTCAATGTAACTCAAGTTCCTCGAAAATTACGGGAAACTATCAGCGTTGAAATGTGTTCCCGCCGGTTTTCGCTGTTCTCTCTGTCCCTCCCTCATCCTGTTTGAATTACGTCCAACAGGTATGCACCTGAGTAGTATTATCGCTATAATAATTGTCTTACTCTTGCGACGATCGGTCATCTTTGCCAAAAGCAAAAATCTTTTCCTGATAAAACTAATTTCCCATCAAACATGCATAAAGTTTTACACATGAACTAATGTATTGCTGCATGTAAAACAATATATTTCGAAAATATCAGTTTTACATATAAATAACAATAAAATATCATATATCATGTTGAAGTGATGATTCTTTTAAAAAAAATTATAGTTTTCAATTTTGGCGTAACGTTTTAATTTACAGTGAATTTGTGAAAACGCAAAATATTAGAAAACTTGTAGTACGTCTCCCTATAAATTTAAAATCGCACAGAGGGAAAGTGTACAAGAAAGTGTAGGATGGCAAGAACGGCGAGAACGCGCACATGATAATAAGTCAATGCGATGTAAGGATCTTCGCCAGTCATGATGGAAAGCGATCTCTTTCGAATATAGTAGGAAGGCGTCGAAGTAATTGGAGTGAAATAAAAAATGGGTAATTAAAGTACGTGCAACACACGATGCCATTCTGGATTCACATATTTGTTTACAGCCGGTTCGAACTTGATACTGACACGAAATCATACGAACGTAAGAATCAAGCGAATCTGATTTTCAGCGAAATAATCAACAATTTCAACCGCACAAAATTCCGAAAGAAAAAGAAATCGACATTTTTAAAATCTCGTTAAAATTAATTTTAATTTTATTATATTAATATATCCTTAATATATTTTTAAATATTATAATAAATAAAAATGTCCATATCGATTCGACCTAGAATGTATGAAATCTTAAATTTCAATCTACCAAAAGTAAAAGAAACGAAGAGTGCATAAGTTAGTTTCTCAGTGTCCATCTGAAAATCTAAACACGCATTCTTTACTTGAGAAATTACATTTTGATAAATTGCATCTAATAAATGATAATGTGTTTATTATTTCTAATGTGAGTTACTTGTGTGAAAACATTATTAAGAATATCGATTTGATGTATCGTTGAAGCCAAATTTTCAATTTGTGCGACTGCCCACCAATAATTGAATACACTAATCAAATATTTACGTAATTATATTATTATTGTGCGTATGTAACATGAACATGAGAAATGAGAATCACTGTTCAGAGCTCAAGGTGAACGAGCTTCAAAGTGGCAATAGTGAACTGCGGAGAGACGTCGAGACAAGCGAAGGGTCCGCAGGCCCTAATGCTCGCGTCGTTCTTATGCGAGTAGCACGTGAAACTTCTACACTCTCAATTTTCCTCGCCACTTCAGCTATACCAGTCGAATAATTAACTTGTTAATTTGTGTAAATTTATATATTCAATTCTAAAAGAAATAATGTATGTGATGAAATACAGATAATTGAGGAGGTCAAAATCTGCAAGATGAAAAGAACTGCTATGTTCGTACATTAATAATTATTTTTCTGCATCAATTTATCTCTTCTGCATCAAATTATCTCGACTTTCTCAAAATGTAGAATTCATATAAAAATGTTTCAAAATGTTATAATACATAAGTCAATTTTAAAATTAAAGTATAGAGTATTACTACATCAATTTTCTAAGTTTAATATAATTTAAAAAGTCACAAACACTTCACAAAAATTAAAATGTATGTCGTGAAAGGATCATGTTGTTTTAATGGGATTTTGTGTACAATACTTGATTATCAAGAGATGTTTATTTTATGAGAGCATATCACAAAACTAACACTATCGAAATCCGACGTTTCATATGCAACGATTCGATGTATAACGCTTGCAACCAAGGTCGGTCGATGCTCTAAACAACGTGTCGAGCATCTCTCGGTCTCCCCAACGTTAGAGAATGAAAGGAGGTGTACAGGGTGCACGCTCCGCCGAGTCGTCCTTGACCCCGAAGTCAACCCGCATCCTGCTCCGTGCATCTCGCGAAGGATATATCCTGCGCGTCTGCGCACATATCAATTTTGATTAAATTATTCAGCATTCAATCCTCTTTTACATTGTATCACCTGACAAAAGTGTACCGAAAATTTCTACCCCAAAAGATAGAACTATTGGCTATTTATTCATGGCGTAATGGCTTCAGGGCTAGGTATACCTAAGCTTACACATGTTAACTATATTAAATCTTTTAGCTCTTTAAACACGACGATACTGCACGTAAATAACACGAACGTTTATCGACTTGAACCTTTGCCCTGTAATAACTTGAGCAGCATCCGATACGATAGAATTTCTTTAATCAATCGACCCGCCTATTTGCGCATCGAGGTCTTTATTTAACGTTTCTCTTATCACTCTTCCCCTTCCTTCAGCTTCGCGCGAAAAATAATGCAAATTTGTTTAAATACTTTACATGTATCTTCAAGTTCACAATTTGTGATAGCTCCGATAATATTCACAACTTTTGATATTGTTTCCGTTTTTAAATTAAACTATTAATTTTTAATTGCCATTACACTAACCAAAAAGGCGTGAACTTTTAATAATGACAACCATAAGAATTATTTGTTCAATAATTTTCCAGGATTGTTTTTTAATATCATTATACATAATATTAAATAATATTCCTAAAATATTAATTGATGATTACATGTCCACTCTTGATGATATTATGATTATTAAAAGTAACATTATTTAGTGTTACTATAATATTATATAAATATTACAAAGTAATATAACATTTACTTTAATTCAATTGTAAAACTGTTACTCTAATTCAGTTTAAGATTGTTTAAAGACTGAAAATGATTTTGGCGCGCATTTGTAGAACTGGACTATGTACATAAAATCACACCAAAATTTTATTATTTAAACACTAAACTAAGATGCAGCATGGATCGACCTTTCCGTTACTTATTGTGAATTCAAATTACATTTATATAAGAATAATTAATAATTAATAAATATTTTAATAATATTAAAAGCATAATACCAAAGATATTATGTAAACTGAACACCTGCAGAATATTCCCATAATATTAACAAATATCATATAATATTCTTAAAATATTATATTATAAAATTTTTTCTAATAATATTCATAGAACATTCTAGGAATATTTTACACTTATAGGGACGTTATTAATTAAGAAATTATTAAATAAATACATATTTATAAATTGATATTATTCAATAAAATTCATTAATTAAAAAACAAGAAAACAGATATGATTAATAACATAATATGTAATATATAAATAACATAAAATCAATAAAATTTTATAAATTAATAGAAAATACAGATGAATGTATCTATTAATTAAATAGAGAATTTGATTTGAAAATTCTTCCACATCTTTCTAATCTGTATTGAGAACATAAAGAGATTAAGCTATGACCAGTCGGGAAAGGTTCAAGTCGAAATTATGAAAAGCCATATGAAGACTAACGGGGAACCGAACCGGAAGTTGGCTATCTCAGCGGCGGCAGCAGCAGCACAAAGGGTGGTACTTAAAAATTCAATGCATTTCAAATGGGCTAGAGATCCGTCCTGAGGCGCAACGAGCGGCGCCATTTTCACTCGCGCTGGCGCAGCCATTTATCGAGCTTTCGTTTTTCAGCTGACCTGATGTCCTTTCCCTACACGTTTGAGAAAAATTCCTGCTATTCCATGTAATGGCGCGTACAAATAACACGTAAGCGACGGATTAGTTATCGCTTTTGTTCGCCAATTGGATCAATAATACTGACAGATTGCACTGACATAATAACGTGCTAATTTGAGAAATTAATTAATTTCAAACCAAAGTTACTTTAATACTTTTAGTTCTTTAATTTGATTCTTCTTTTCAATTCTTTATAACTTTTCAAATTTTTAATTCTTATATTTAATTCAAAGAATTTATATTAATTTTCAAAAATAAAACATCAAATTTGATGTAGGTATATTTTTATATTTCATTTTTCCAATTTTTAATCGCGAAATCAGTCAATGGCCTCCTCTTAAGCATATGTAAAGTAAACAAAAGATAATAACTGCGGTAAACATACGAAAGCGACAAAACGTTATCTTAAATTTCTGACGAAGTTTAAACTTTTTCAAGTTTAGTATCTAAAAAAAAGAATGCTTATAATTATATTTAACTAACATAGTTAAGTTAATTAAACAGATTATCGATAAATAGAATATTTTTTATGATAATACTTTAAACGATATTTTTATAAACCGATGCAAACCGTTATAAACAGAAAAAAAAACAAAAGAATATACGAAAAATTAGATCGTGAAATTGCTAATGTTTCATCAAAATCAAGAAATTCAAGAAATTTTGTCTTAGTTATGTCTTGAATCAAGACAAGAAATTGGAAATTGATTTCAAGATAAGACAAGAAATTGTTATCAAGACCAAGATTTTTTGATAATAAGTCAAGAAATTTCTTGAATTTCCGTGACAGTTTTATTTTTAATACTTTATTATTTTAATATTTTATTATTTTATTTCTGATTTGAAAAGTTTTGAATAAGGTTAGGTTTCAACATTTTCAATTGTATTTATTGATATTATAACAGGTTATATAATATAGAAATGTATATTCATACATTTTCATTAAATAACAGAGTGTAAATCGATTATTGAAAAAGTGAAATCCCTGATCTAATCAAATTAAATTATATTCTGATACATCCTTATTGTATTAGATATTAACTTTTACATTTATGTAAAGGAATATATATATATGTATAAAATCAATACTGCGAGATTACTTGCAAAAAAGTATATTATGTATAAACATGCGTATTTCTACTAATAGTATCAATTAAACCAGGAATGATTAAAATATATAGTAATTATAATAATAGTAATAATTATATCTAATAATCTTAGGAATCTAATAATCTGAAATAGTTACATTTGACAATAACCTTATGATATTAAAAATGATAATTTAAGAAATATTTTTAATCTTTATTAATAAATTTGTGCATAATAGACATTATAGGAACACTTTTAAATCATGAATTTAAATCATGAATTTAAACATAGTAAACTACGAGACGATTTGACATTCAATTTGTACCTATGTTTTCTTATTATCTCTTATGACGTGACGTAGTTAAAGAGCCACAAGGGCTTTACTTAAAAAAATCAAGAAATTTCAAGAAATTCAAGATTTTTTAATTCAAGACAAGAAATACAATATCAAGAAAAATATAATGTTACGAAATTTCTTATTTTGAAAATCAAGACAAAACAAGAAATGCTCTTTGAGACAAGAAATCTTATCTTGATGAGACACTAATTGCTATTGAAATGCGACCGAGAGATCATCAATCATCGTAATATAATAATCTTAACCGTGGTCTTTAATGCGCAGTACGATTTGGGCCGCCATGGATTTATTTCCGCCGCGCGCCAAATTTAGGACAGTATGCCATTGGCTTCCGCGTTTTGTATGCTGCGTAAGTATGCTTGTCACACGCGCTGCATACTTACGCAGCGCTTGCATCAACCGCCATTGATGCAGACGCGTAAACAACAGCGGCTGACAAAATTTAATTTTATCTTCACCGAAAAAAATAACACTAAAATACAACCTAACACTAAAATAAAATACTAATTCCAATTCTAAACTATTCTAATCTGTAAAAAAATCTGTACTAAACATATATACATACATAAAAATATTAATATATAAATACTAATGTATGTATATATAAATACATAAATATTAACTAGATATCTTCCTATAATAGATATTTCCATGTTTTATAGATATTAGATTTTAATCACAAAGAGTTTTATATAAATATCTCTTGATAATAAAGTATTTTGCAGTGAAATAATGTGAAATATGTGAAATAATGCAATTTCTTTATAAAATAATGTCGAAATATTTCTTCGCTTTCTTTCACGTCTCAATAAATTCGTGACCATATAGAAAATTGGAAAATTCGTATAATATTACTCTTTTTAGAATATAACGTTACAGAAATAGTTCGTAGTATAAATTTTACATTTTGGGAACTAGATATTAAGTAATAATAAGTAACATATAATCAAAGAAATAAATGAATTAAAATTGCTGATTTAAAATTGCTCCAAAAATTATGTGGCAAAAACGTTTGCATTTTATAAGATATATCAAAAAGGAGGGGGATACTTCCTTACGTATACTTTAATAATATTTGTATATTTTAGATACAAGATTATAATTATATATTGTAATATTTCTAATATTTTCTCTTTAAATTTTGCATTCACATACTATTTATTTGAAAAATTCAAAAACTTTTAGAAAAATGTTGGCACACTCTAAGCATTTCGAGAAAAGCTTCGCTAGTCGCGGTGTACGAAAAGAGAAAAAGAGGGTAGAAGGGATGCTCTAAAGAATGAGAGAGAAAGCGAGATAGTCGCAGGCGGACTATCGATTTTTTTTATACCCAAGCAGCCTATGTGCGAATAGTGGTCATGTTGGGAAGAGGGATCAGAGGGGGAGAGAAAGTTACACAAGGGCTGGCGTGACACAGAAACGGCCAATGTAAAAACACGCTGTTCTTTGTTACACACACATCTCATATTTGTATTACATAACACAATAACGCGTATTTGTTAAGTATATTTTCTTTTTATCTTTTTATCCTTCTAACTATAACATTATAATGTTAAAAATGTTCCACATAATTATCTTTCCATCTCCATCTATCCTGCCCACATGAAACGCATTGGTCGCCACTGGTATATTTATTTTTTGTTTTCGAAAGAATTAATTTTGAAAAGATTATAATATCATATAAAATGTTTATTCCAGTTTATTTCCGACTTTAATCTTACTCGGATTTATATCTCCAATAAATTATAATTTTATTTATTCTTATTCACACGTAACAAATTATTTTCATAAATTTAATTTATAAATTTACTTATGACGCACAAATTTAATATATAAATGCGAATTTATCGTTCAAAGTATGATGTCTCTATCTTTAATATCGTTTATTTTTGACAAATGTTTAATTAAACGTTCAAAGAAAAAAATTATTTTACGAGTATATTACTAATTAACAGGTTTATCAAATTAAAATAATAATTGTTTTTAAAAACATGACTCTTTTCGGCTTATGTAATTATAAGTTATAATTATTAACTTATAACTTGTTTATTACCCTTGTTTGTTACCAATAATTTTTAAATAAATATAACATATAAAATCATTTATATTATAATTTTAAACACTCACCTATTTTTTTCCAACTCATTATGAGTCGTTCTGAAAATAAAAAAAAAAATATTCTTTACATTTTGCAAGAATGAGATTTACGATGAAAATCGCAACTCGAACAACGACAATAATATTTCTCCTCGCAAATAAAAAAATAAAATTGAAAAAAACGGAGATTTATTGCAAATTATAAAAAATATTGCAAAAATTTCAGATATAAATAATTTGGAATAACAATTAAGACTTACAATAGCACGTGTAGCAATAATATTTGCATTCGGTTCTAAATCATGAGCGATTAAACTGTTAATTGGCAATATTTTGGATTGTAGCACGCGAATAGCTGTTCCAAAAGTTGCAATTTTATGGAATGGTTTTATAAAATAAATGTCTCTTTATAATCGAATATACCATGTCGAAATAATATGATGTTTCTATTGAGGTATATTTCAATTTTTGTGAAATATTTGCAATATTTCAAATTACAGCAAATATAAAAAATTAATAATTCGAATAACATTTGATTTAAAAATTGAATTAAAACCGTTATAGAAACTGCTAGCAGTCTCTAAACTGTATATTTAAAAAGATTCATGCAAATGCGATGTAAATATTAACATTCGAAATATAAGGTTACAAAAATATCTTTAATTTTCAAAAAATTTGTAAGTTTCTATATGTCGTTTCGTAAAAAGATATTTTAACAGACACGAACCTGCTGCCTTGGGACTTCTTCGTCTTTGGCCTCTTTGTAATCGTCCGCATATCATCGGGTATTGGCATCGTTGAAGCATAGCCATGTTCAGCTTCTGTAATCAAAAAACGATAAATCAATAAGTAAAACATAATTATATATTTATATATTATATTATATACAAATTATTATAAAGCTGATGGTCTAATCTTTTACACGCTATAGCGCTCAAAATAATAAGAGCAAAATAAATCAACCCAAATTCATTTCGTCTCCAAATTATTAGACATTTTCTCTAATTACGTATCATCGTTTTCGATTGCAAATATGCATAATCTTTGTAAAGCACAATTCTTTATCTTTAATGATATTTTTGTATCTTCAAAAGCAATACATACATTTAGATATGTACATACGAAGAAAACTCGCGACATGACCCGCAAGAGAATCAGTTTTCGAAGCTTGATAGTTTCGTTAGAGAGCGATGGACAGGCACGATCGACAATAAGTCACGTTTTATTTTCTTAGATCGTTCCACATTTTATTATTGTTTCAGGAAAGTATCACGTTTGATCCAAATACAATTGCACTACGTTATATATTTCTTCTCAAGAGAATAATAAGCTTTGAAACGCGTGAATTTTCAATAAGTACATGCCATTAAATTAATCAATCCAATTATCGAACGTATAAACATTAGAAACGTTAAATATAATGTTTATCTTTCTAAAAATAAATGTCAAATTAAATCGAGATAAGCAAATGCATCGAGACGAATTGAAATAGACACATTGGAATAAATTTGTATAAATAGAGACCAGGATTAAATTAAGACTGACAGACACTCTAAATCAGATAAAAATAGAGACTTTAGAATAAATTTCCATAAATAAAGAGGTCGCGGTTAAATTGAGACAAATCTTAGATCGATATATACTTTCTCAGATTTGCTTTCACCGGTTCATTGAAACGTCAGTATTTTAACAAAAATATACAGAAAGTGTACATGTGAAATGACTCATTTCAACGAACATTTCGCTAATAACGTAATCGCTAGTAATGTAATAATTAGTTGAAAACGTACAAGTCCAACTATTTTTATAACGTCGTATACGGTTTCATGATCATGAGATAATTACGTGAAAACATATTGATTCTCACTATATTCCTCGAATTTTCGACGATTTAAAAAGTCATAAAAAAAGGTATGTACGTCAGGACATAGTCACGCATTTCTCACATTAAAATTCTTTAACTTTTCTCTGATTTTCAGAGAAAGTTTCATGATTTTTCCTGATGCTTTCAGTAAGATTTTGAAATTTGTTATATTTTTATCTTGATTTTTGAAAACTGTCAAATATTTATTAAAAGAACAATTTAACATAATATAAATCACTATACTAATGTTGCTAATACCGCTTTCATTTGATTGATCAAATTAATAGTATTTCAAAATTGTATATAAGTGATGTACGCATATTAAATTTCTTTGAAGTGAAGAATTTTTATTTTCCAAAAAATTTTGCAAAATTCCTTGATTTTTTTTCCTGATTCTCCTGACATTTCCCTGATTTCCTTGATTTCCAGTTTTGTAGCAATTCTGTATATGTTCTGTAACAGAACTATATTGTGCTTTAACGATACTTATCGAATAATTATCGAATGACGTTTATTTTATATAAGTAATCGAAACTTTATATAGAAACTTTATAAGTGCGGTCATGAATACTTTAACATCTGAATTTGCACACGTAACATGGCATCGTCGAAACGCGTACTTCCTGACTAAATGTACACGCATTGTAATCGTTATTCGGTTGTTCGAAAATTATTTTTAAGGCTACAGGATATATAAAAAAACGTAAATAGTAAAACATAATTTGTAATTTGCTACTGTTTATGTTGCTTTACATTGTATATTATAATTGGCCGATTCGCTTAATTCTGCTTACGCCTAATTTTTTTATGTGCCACTTTCATTGTGTTATTTTTACTTATTACGTTATTACTACAGATTTATCATTTTTATTCGTTATACAAACACAGATATGTCAAACTGCGAAATATCACGTCCGATTGTTTTGAAACGTGCGTTGTTTTCTTTCGAATTATCGACGCATTAAGAAAAAAAATTGTTATTTGACTAAATTAATTTAGTTCGTCTTTACATCTCACACAACGACGATACTAAATTAATTTAATCAAAGAAACAATTTTTTTCTCAATCATGCGTGAATATTAGACAGCCTTAATATGCGTGCAACTTGATGCATTCTTACACAAACGTTTGTCACGAGACAAAAAGCGCTATAGTCAACCGAATCTTTTACTCTTACGGGAAAGCGGGAAGTTGATTGGTGACGACGCGACGCGACGCATCGCTTCTTGCTGCGCGGCAAATACGTTTCGCGTCGCGCGCGCGCGCGCGCGTGTGTGTGTGTGTGCGTGCGCGCGTGCGTGTGTAGGGGACCCTTACGAGGATCCCACGTGTGCATGGCGACTTCATTGGAAAACTCCCAATGTACATGTTACGACGCACGAAGAAACACAAGTACGCGCGCGCGTTGAAACGATGAAACGACGTGCGTTGCCGCATGCACGCGGCGAGGACATCGCTCTAGTGCGACGCAGCGGCATTATAAGTGGGATGATAAAATGAGATCATCATCGCGCCGCGTACGATCCAATGCGAAAATAAAGATAGTCACGATCGGATACTCGTAAATCGTACGATTGAATTTTGTTCGAAAGAACAGACTGCACGCTGAGAAGAACGCGTCCGTTGTATCGAGAATTTATAATCGATGATCTCCACGATCTCAGGGAGGTTCAAAATAATCCTGATCTGACAATGGCTGCGTAAAACGCATGATGCTTCATTGTAACCTTGTTGTTCGCCGAATGTTAAACAAGAATCAAATGAACCGTGCGTATCATGCACACAGAAAAATATTATTCTATTGCTAAGAAAATGATTGACTCAACTGACTTCCTTTCTTTTAAGTAACAATTATTTTTTGCACAGAACATTTTCTTGATAATCTTAAAATATATACTTATATATTACAAATTTGAGAAAACTTATTATTATTCAAAACAAGAATTCTCTTTTAAAGAATACTATAAAATTGATTGAAGAAGCGATTTTTTGTGTAATGAATAAATCAATTTTTTTTTTTTAGTTTAATAATCTTTATTAAAGTATTCAGCTTATTAAGATTCAGAATATATTTTGAATAAATTTGATACTTGTGATATTTGTGATAAATTTTTAGATTTGCGAATGTATGAATTTTTCAAATACTTGACACAAATAATTATTATTTGCATATAATATGTATAATTTTCTTATATACATTTACGAAACGGAATCAACATAGAATAATATAAAATTTAATAAATGTAAAATTTCAGAAATGGAACTAACATTTGGCTACAATTGCGATAAAATATATATATATATATGTATATATATATATCGCAATACGTTAATTAATTAATAAAACCAATCATTTCTTAATAGAGCTCTACTAGATTCAATAATATAATATTATCCTGAAAAAAACTTCAAGAAACGAAACAATAACAAATGGACAATAACATAAAACTAAACTTCAAAATTTTCTAAACCTTTTTATATTTAAAATAACTTAAAAAGAAATATATCAAATTGTCATAGTGGAATTAAATTACAACATCGCATTTTTCTGAAATTTTTTAATTCTCCGAGTTCATTTGTAATCGGTTATTCTATAAAATTGAAGAATTTTATTTTACACGAAATCGTAATTAAGAAAGAGGGAGGGAGGGAGGGGGGGAAGAGGAGGAAGTAAAAAGCGCGAAAAATTCGCACTCACCTCTTTCCCTTCGTTCAATGTACTCGGCGGCTTGTAATAGGGCAGCAATGCTCATATTTCCTTGGTTTGGAGTAATCCTGGCTGCTTCCGTTCGCGCTCGTTCCCCTTTCTTCTGCCGCACGCTCCCGCGCCAACACACGTGCCGAGGACGCACACAGCCTCACGCACAGCACAGCAGAGACAGAGAGATACACACACAGACACACCACACCACACTACACCACACACACAACACACGACGCACGCGCACACGTGCGCGTACAACGGGCGCGCAGGCGAGAATGAAGGGGGAGGAAGGGGAGTACCGGCGAGATACGTAATCGTGATGTCTTCGGCCGCCGCGCCGCGCCGCGCCGCCTCGGGCGACTCCGCCACACGTCGGCTACCTTCGGCCGCGTAACTGCGCGCACGAACGCGCACAAGTAAACCAACCGATGACGACACCGACGCACGCCGAACGAGAGGAACGTGCACCAATCCGCGCGGACGGCGACAGCGACGGCGGCGGGCAACAGCAGCGGCAACCGAGGCCGAGTCGCCGAGACGGAGGTACGCGGAAAGTTTTCTTTCTACACCGCTGCTTCTGTTTGATTCTCCAACGGTCTCTCCCTCGCCTTCGTCACGAATAAACAACGATCAATGAATATTTCCAGCTGGACTCTCTTTCTTTGTCAATCGTCGTCTTCGAGGGATCTCGAACGCCTTAATGAATTTTTTTCTACCAAGTTGATTCGAGCTTTTTCAAATAAGCTCAGCTTCTCTCAAATATCCCCCCCTTCGTTTGGTGAATCGCGTCTCTCTCTCTCTC
>NW_012130069.1:505531-521706 GCF_000143395.1 Atta cephalotes | reverse complement strand
GAGAGAGAGAGAGAGAGAGAGAGAGAGAGAGAGANAANAGAGAGAGAGAGAGAGACGGATAAATATAGAAATATAGAAAGAGCGATAAAGCGAAATTTATTATGCGTCTCGAAATGAAATTATTTACGAATTAAACGGGGAATTTAATTCTTTTGTCGCATGTTTATGTTTTTTGGTGACGATTAACGCATAAGATTTTATATGTTTTACGTAAGAACGAGAACACGAAATTCTTCTTTGTATACACGTGCATCACACATGTGCAATTCGAAAAAAAATACGCAGTTAACATTTGGAAAAAACTGAACTTTCTTATGTCAAAAATGAAATGTAATAAAAAAAAAGTTTAAATGTTAATCCGAAGTATTCATTTTTAAGATTTATTGAATAATTTGAAATGTTTAAGAAGTTACATATTTGAAAAAATATACTATTTAATACTTGAAAAAATTGAATTAATTTTGATATAAGAAATGAAATGTAATAAAAATTTAAATGTTAATATGAAGTATATTTATTTTTAACATTCATTGTATGAAATAGCATTTCATATATATAAAAGAAATTACATATTCGAAAAAAGAAATATAACAAAAATTTAAATGTTAATTTGAAATATACATTTTTGAGATTCATTGAATGAAATAGCAATTTAATATATATCATATATTAGTATATAAAAGAAATGTTTATTTAAAAAATTATAAATAATTGTTTTTGCTTCTACACAGAGAAGAATTGAAATATTTTGAAAACTTATAATAATTTTAAGAACATATTTTTAATTAAAAACACATAAAAATGAAAATTTTTACAGGTTTTAATTTAAGGATCAAAGATGGATTTGTTAATTCAGAAAAGAGTGAGTTAAAAACTAAATACATAAAAACAAAATGCATAAAAAAAACAATTTATTTACAAAAGTTCAGCTCATTCCAGTTTTGCAATTTCTACATTTAAAAAAATGAAATGGTTGTGCATTTAGAGGAGAAAAGGTATAAAAAAATGTATCATCAAGCAGACTAAAAAAAAAAAGAGACAAAGAATCTGTTAATATAATAAATAAAGATGTGTGGTTAATGATAAAGCGATTAATACATGCGATTACGACACAAGAATTAGAGGTTAAGTCCATCTAAATAAATTTTTGCGCGATATATATATATATATGTATATAAATACAGTATATAATAAATATTGAGTACACACAGATGTTTTTCCAGTCTCCTTCAATTCTTAGCGATAAGGCATTAACGTTAAAAAGCTATTTTCCTAAGTAATTACATGGACTTGTCCGCGAGATATGGCAAACGTCGCGCGCGGCAGTCGATCGAACAAACATTAAAGGCATTTACAATATCCGGTGCACATCACACCGGATATGCCTTCGCCACGAATATTTTATACGGCGCGTTTCTCAATAAAAATTCAAAATCGATTTTCTCTCGGAGCGAAAAATATTAGGCCAGATACTCCACGTATTCGGACAATCTCACGAGGGCTCGGGAAAGGGTTTCCGTCTGAAAAAAAAAAATCGCACTTGAAGTTAACCGAAAAGCCATCTGTCATCACGATTGAACACAACGAATGAACACAAGTAGAGACGAGGAAGACAAGGGGAAGCGGGATTGTCTCGGATTCCAGGCGATTCCGAATAAGACTGTTTTCTCGCACGAGTCACGGACGAAGGGGGAGAGGAAGAGGAAAAGGAGGAGATGGAGGTGGAAAAGGAGGAGGACTCTGTTTCGATTTCGGGCTCGTCGGAGCCCCGCAGCTATTGTTCACAGAGCCAGGCCGCTATTACGAGGCTGGCGAGGCAACGCGCCAGCTGATAACTCACAAACAAAGGGGCAGGCGAGCCGCCTTCGCGCAACAACACTTTCTACCCGAACGTCCACTAGAATGCGCCAGCTGAGAATCTCGTCGTCCCCTCATCGAGGCGCCCCGTATCTCGAGCGTACGTCTCTCTACAGGCACGCGCGCTCACATTCGCGCTCGCGCGCACACGCACACGAAAATACGTACAGCAGATATACATACATTCACGCCCCTGTATATATTTACGTACGCATACGTATGTATATGCCCGTATATATATGCCCTAACATCCGCCCGATGACATTTGGCACGGGTCGCGACGGTAAAGGAGTACGCAAAGATAGATAAAAGAGAAAAAGTAGATTAGGAAAGAAAATAAGTGGAATAAAGACTAACGGTGTCTGTGTTTCACTACTACGTTGTATGGGTGAGCGGCACTATCCAGCACTATTAGCCCTCTTTCTCTCTTTCCCGCACACATAGGTTTCCCACAGGGGCGGAGGGGCGCACAGCGGTGGCGGGGTGGGAGCAAGCTGATCGGACAACGAACAATACCGTACGCGAATGGAGAACGAGCAAACGGTCACGGCGACGAAAAACGGATGACTATTTAAATAGCGATTATGACGTCGATACGCGGACGCGGACGAATATATGAACGAACGTACGAACGACCGAACCAAGCGAGCGGGCGAGCGACAGCTTGACACCTCCGCGCTTCGCGAGCACTCGCACGCATTTATCGATGTCAAACGCTCACCTCGGCGGCAGCAGCGCTCCGCTTGACGGCGGCGACGCGCGCGCTTACAGCCGCAGCGATTGGCCGGCGCGGCGCGCTTGCCGTCGCGTTCGGCCAATCATCCTTGCCGTAACATACCTCGCCGCGATAGTCGCGTGCCGCCACCAACACCCGCCGGCTGTCACGTGAATCTCATGCCCGAAAACAAAACAAACAGCTGGCCGCCCAGCGTCGCCGCTGTCGTCGTTCTCCAGCGAGCCGAGCCGACCAAACGCCGAGCGAGTGCAGCTGAACGAACCCGAGTCAACCCGAGCGAACCCGAACGCGTCCGACTCCGTTCAACTACCGCTCTACTGCAACGCTTCGCATTGCTCCATAGCATAGTTTCATTCTTTCAGCGAATTTGAGCGCGCTCAATTGAGAGAATATTGAAATACTAATGAATACGTGGAAATTAGAAGAAGACATTATTCATATCTATTAATGCAGAGGTGCATTTTACTTTACGCATCACTTATTTATGCCAGACTCAGTATAATTAAGAATGGATTGAAATTTTTTAAGCCCATTGAATCCAATTGAATAAAAAAAGTTTTTTTTATTCAATTGGATTTGATTAAATTCAACTGGATTCAAAAATTTGTACATCTTTTATCAGAATTTGAATTGAACATTATACATGATATGTGCACACAGAAAAAGTTAATATTATTTTTATATTGAAAGTTATAAAAATGTGTTTCGTACAATTCCTGTAAATGCATTCACATTGAAAAGGATTTATTTTAAAGTTCAGAGGAATATGTATTTCTAAATTCATCTTAATCTATTTCAATCCATTCTCCGTTTACTGGAAGTTCTACATACGTACCAATAAATTTTAATTCTTAGAATTAGAAAAAAGATAAAAAGTTAATTGAACTGAGATTAAAATTAAATTATATTGATAGAAATGGATATTAGATTTGGTTCCACTAGTGTAAGATGACTTAACTTTAATCTCAATTTAACTTACTATTTACCTTTTTCTAATTCATATAATTAAAGATAAAAACTAAATTGAACCGAGATTAAAGTTAATGTCTTACATTGGTAGAATTAGGTCTTACATCCTCCTTATTTGCTGAATATTAAATAATAATAAGTGATGCATTATACATATTATACATGAAATACAATTCATTCTAGATTAACTTTAATTTTGGTTTAATTTATTTTTTATCTATTTTTAATTTTTAAAGTTAAAGCTAGAGGAAGATAAAAATAGTTACATTTAATCAAAATTAAAATAATTACTCTACATTGGTATAATAAAAATGAACATGAAAGATAAATAAAATAAAAATGTTACGATTCGAGAAAATATTTTCAAACATAAAAATGAAAAAACTACAGTTTTAATCACAAATGTAACAATTTTATTTATTAAGCTAAATATAAAATTGAGTTTTTTTCCATAAAATCATTTTACATTCGAGATACCGGCTTGATGCCCAAAATGTCCAGGGCATTCTCAAAGATGACGTACAATGCACGTAACATATATAATCTGGCAACCATCTTGGGAATCAAATGATTACCTCCTTCCTGAAATTTATAAAATAATAATTTGATGTAAACACATGTAAAGTAAAAGTTTTACAAGCGTAAAGTTTTTTCTTACCGTTAAAATTCTGACCTTTCGATAGTAGATACTGAATTTTTGACATAATCGTGATAAGAACAAGCACACGACTTGGGGATAAATATGAAAATTTGGTTCGCACTTGAGACAATCATTTATCATTTGTGGATATCCGAAGATAAAATTATATATCAATTCCCATTCTTCCTATAGACAAATCAATTTTTCTTTGAGAAAATATCAAAATTTGAATAATTGGGGAATTTCATAGTTTTTTATATAAATATGTATAAATATGTATAAATATATCGAAATAAGACATTTTATAAAAATGAACAATTTTCTAAAAAAAAAATATATAAATATTGCAAAATTAGAAAAATATAAAATAATGTATAAAAAATTTAAAGAACTATACTTACTTTTTCTTGCAATTGTGAGAAATCGACATTTTTTATATCTGGCAAACTAGGATAATCCCCACGCAATACCTTCTCATTATGTTTTGTTATAATTGTAGCTATCCTGGCAGTGTTGTATAATGCAAATGACGCACCTACGATAATTAGAACGTTTTTATTTGATGCAATTTCTTATTTGTCTCTATCATGCATATTTATCAAATAAAATTGATATTAAGATTAAATATTTATAAAATAATTTTTAATAACAACACATTAAAATAATATTTTATTTAAAAAAATATTTGTTTATTAACGATCAGTAATTTATTAATATAAAATGTACCTCTGGTATTTGTAATGCTTCTGTCATCTTCAAAATTATTATTCCTAATAATAACCGATCGACTTGGTTTCACAGCCATTAATTCGAAAATGATAATGGCATTGGCTAAATTGTGCAAAAATAAATCTTTAGCCTCATTCCTTTCATCCTCAATAAATTTGTGCTCACTCAATTCGGCCAATTGATTCATTTTGTACTGTATATATTGTTCCCATGTAAGACATATTTCTTTTGAATTTGTTTGAGAATTCTTCACAACACCGCATACATACTTCTTATATCCTTCATCAATCAAACCTTCTGATTTGCTAGTGAACATGTATCTGTTGGCACAATTTACCTCAGTTGACAACATATGTCCATGTAAATTCAATGCTTTGGCAGCAATGTTTCTCATTAGACGCAACCTCTGAGTAGTAAGATCTGATTGTCCATCAGGCTGATATTTCAATATAAATGCTTTACCAGTCGATTTAGCTTTCCCAAATGTCATCCCACACTCAATAGCCATTCTTATACTGTTCGCAACAATATCTTCTCGATTTAGGAACAAGCAGATCCTTTCCTTTTGCAACATACATCTTTGTATCCTTATTGGCCAACTACTACTCTTTAATATTAGCTGATTGAAGATCTATTGAAATTTTATAATTTATAAATAAATACGGCATGCTTGATTATTAAATATCTATTTATAAAAATTTTTTTCGTAAAAGATAGATTTTCAACATTTTATATGCGATAATATGCAGAAAATATATGTGAAAGTACTGTTAACATAAATCTGTAGAGTTGGAGTAAGCTAGTTCTGATATAAACATTTTAAGCTAGTTCTGATATAACATTTTAATATTGACAATATTTACTCACCTCATCAGCCACATCCGCGTCTGAATTGCCTTTCGTTGCACCATGTACATGTGCAAAATGTTGCAGAATGCTTGTACAACCCTTGGAGCAAGTCAAAAGATCTCTCCATGCTTTGAAATTATACAAGAAATACAGCTCTCCATTTGCCAACAAATTCTCGCTATTTACTTTAATTATAGAAGAATTTTTATGCGTATCACCAGTAAAATGGAAGACAACGTTGTCGATAATAGATCTCGTGCAGAAACCAGCCCAGGTTTCCATTGAATACTTTGACACCGATATATGATGATTGGCAGCGAGTGACACTTGTTATCATATAAAATTTTATATGCTATTCTTTGTCGCTGCATTATATTACACTTTCTACTCTCAAAATGAGATAATTATATAATTGAGCATTAGAAGAGAAAAAGAGGAAAGATGAAAAGTGCAGCTGTCAAGAATATATCGCTACCATATGGTGTCGTAACATATGCTTTTAACTGCACTATATTGCACTTTGTGCGCTTAAAACGAAATAAATATATTCAGATATTGAAAGAAAAATAATGAAAGGACAACAAAAAAAAGATATTAAAAATATTAATAAAATAATCAATAAAATGAGTAATATGTAAATTTTAACTGTATTTTCTAAGTTTGCGAAAAAGGTTATGTTTTCATACGTAGGTTTTGGAAGACAAAAAAAAAAAAACAAAAAGGAAAAATCTCGTACATGAATATTTTTTTTATATCAAAAGTATTAAGAAAATATGTAAGAAAATAATCTTTTATTAATTCAGCAAATCTTGTATTTCTTAATAATAAAATGTCCTAAACAGCATGAAATATGTCATTTTTTGAAATATTTTATAAACATTCCTAAAATATTTCAAAATATTACATTAAATCTTCACAGAAACATTTTAGGAACATTGTACAAATTGTAAGACAAAGAATATTTCCAAAACTCTGATTTTCTAGACATATTTATGTTTTAGAAATATTTCTAAAATATTTTATGCTGTGTGGAATGCCTTATAAATAATACAGATATAATATTTTATGACTATATTCATCAGGGTTTAATAAATAAAATAACACTAAAATCTGATTCTTGATAATAATAGTTTAATTAAATGTACGTCACATACTTACGTCGCATACTTAATTATAGATTTATATCTTACAAAGTCATCACAAAAAGTATTTGCTACTTAAAGTACAGATAGTTATGCGATTTTGATATATTAATGTCTACAAATTATTCAAATATTGCCATTATATTTAACAAATATCTCATATGAAATTTGTTAAACAGAATGATGATATTTAACATATGCTATGCCTGCGAGTTCTTTGCATAATTCTTCCGTCACTACAACACTTTCATATAGAATATTCTCCTTTTCCCTAAAACACAATTAGTAAAATGTGAAAAAAACAATTAATAATAGTAAATGTAATAATTAATACACATTTTCTATCAAAAAAGATCTAATAATATAAATTATTTAAAAAATAACTTTTTTGGATATTAAATTTTGTAGACATAATAATATAGATAGTAAAATATTATTTATATTTAAAAGGAGTTTATTTTGGCAGTTTTGTAACTTAATGAATTATGAATGTACTTAATATAAGAAAATGAAAAAAATATTAATTTATGATAAAATGAATCGGATTCCACATACTCTTCTTGAAGACAATTACTCAGCAATCTCTGCCTCGTCTCCGCCAGCATTATCTTATTTTCTGGTGTCTTTGGTATTTCGCTAACGAGTTGCTTGACAACCTTCTGTAAGCACAAGAATAGACTCTTTGTGCCAGGTATCAGAGGTAATAGAGGATTTAGCAAAAACTCGTGCAGGTACGGGTGCGGGAGTAGCGCTAATCTGAGGATCAACCCCATGACCTCTAAATTAATTTCATATGTCTGTCTCGGCATGTTACTAATTTTGTCAAAAAGCATGCTCAGGAATGGTCCCATGTAGAATCTGCCCGAGCAATGATCAGCTTCCGGTCGCGAGTCGGAACTCGCGGAATCGTCTACCATTACCGCTTCTAATGGCCACGCCATCAAAGCGCAGTCAGAAAGTGCTGAAGTGTATTGCTGCTCCCAAGCTGGCATATATTTCTCACAATTATTAACGTCCGGATCTGTTTGTAAATAACGTGGCAACAATGATAGGAAACTGAAATGAAGATTATTTTATTATACATTTGCGTCATTTTCGCATCCTTGTTCGTCGTTATTTAATTCTTTGACGATAAAGAGCAACGCATCTTTGCATTTAGACTTAAGCAATTGATATTCTCTTTTATTATAACAAAATTTTTTATTAATATAACATTTTTATAAGCATACCAATTAATTAATTAATTGGTCTTACCAATTGATAACTCGGTGGATATTACTTGGTGCTAAAGTGCGGCTGTAATTTTGCTCATAAGAAAGATCCAAAGTTCCTTTTTTGTCTTTCTCTCTTTCATCTTCCTCGTCACTCCATGAGGTGATAGCACTATCAGCAGCGGTGTTATCATAATATGCTCGCGTGGAAAGATAAATCAGTATGAGACAGTGCAATATGTGTTCGTTTCTTTTGTCTATGGCCTCCTCGAACAATTTCAATGTTTCTACCGTGAGATCATTACTGTCTGTGAAACAGTTCTCCATTAATCTGTGCAACACCGGTGATGTCCACACGTTTGGTATTTCTGGATCTCTATCTTGTCCAACTAACCAATAACTCACCTCTGAAAAATTATTAAAGCTTCAGATATATAGGGTGAACCAATGATAAAGATCTGGATGGAAAATGAAATTATTTAGAAACTTGAAATACACAAATTTTTTAAGTTAAAAAATAGTTAGGTTTGGCTAAGAATTATATATTTTTTTGTAAACTACTTTGTAAACTACTTTTAGATATATTGAATCTTGTAGAAAGATTTTCCAAATATTTGATTATTTCGTTCGTGAAATGATTTTAGAGATTCTCGTACACATACCTGTGCATAATATGGAGGAAGTAGTCACCTTCAAGCACTTGGCAACAAGGGCTGTGATAAGTACAACATGATGATCGGCCAGAGCGGGCGTCACTATCCTCTCAAAAAACATCACTCGAATGGTCCTCGCCAACGTCTCGGCAAACTCTATCTGAGCTTCTCTGATCAGCCGATCACAATAGTCATACCACATGAAGAACGCCGCTACTTGCCGGCAACCGGGAAATTTCTTTTCCTGAGTCCATAATGGCGAGTCCAGGCCCCATGTGACATCTACATTGTAGATATCCAAGTGATCTACGTGTGCTGGAATGGCATTAAACAAATTCTCCAGGCGAGTAGAAACTATTGATGGTAGTTCACTCTTGGCCACTGTTTGTGCGAATGAAGGATCCTTCAGGGATGCTAAGGCCATTATTCCCTCGCATGCTCGTATTCTTACGGTATTGTCCTAGAATCGAGGATAGAATGATTAATTATTATATATAACATGTTACAGATACAATTAGCTGATTAGTCATTAATTGTTAATAAAAACAAAACGGTTTTATTAAAATATCTAAAAATTTAATTAGATATAGATTTAAAAATAATTTTATTGGATCATCAAAATATTGTCATAGTTATAATAATTTTTTGACATTCTAGCAATCATCTTAAGTGTCCTATATAATTATTTTAATATTCCAACGAAATTATATATTTTCAAAATGTATATCTAACTAAATTTTTAAATTTAGAAGTTGTCCTTTCTGGAAAAAAAAAAAACGTTCTTTACCGCGCTATTTAAGTAGCTCAGCAACGCGTCCAATAGGAGACATTTGGATTTTTCGGGAATCTTCTTCGGCGATTTTAAACTCTGATTATCACTCGCCACGTAACCCGCGTCCTCATAGGCATTGCAATCAGTATCCAATCGCAAATCTCGCAAGTTTTGCAAATGTTCGTCAATTTTATTCCTCGAAGAGTCGCCTCCATCCTTTTCTTCCCACTGTTCGCTGCTCTTCATGTTCAACAAGGGCGAATCGCAAACGGATTTTTGGGCCAGAGGACTCGATGATACGCTCTCCTCCCTCGAGGACACAGATTCGTTCGATCTCCTGGATAAATGTCCTAGATCTGACGCCATCGTCTTGAAAACATGATTCGAACGTGGCAATTTTCGACGTTCCTTGTCAAAGAGGTTTGGGTTAATCAATGTGATCGCTTGTGTATCCAAAGGTTCGAACAAAGGATTGGAATTGATCCTTTTTCTAGTCGGGACGTATGTCACCCTTTGAATCTCTGTCCTCTCGTTATCTTTCTTGGAAGGATTGTTGGCTGTCTGCACAACTGGCGTATCATCGATGATATTCGTCAAATGAGGGTATTTGCACGCCAAGTAGCAGATTGTTAACAGAAACTGTATCTACAAACGAAAAGATTTATAGCAGATATTAGTATTTATAATTTAATAGATTAGCAAACAGTTTCAATATTTTCATATTTAAAAATCAATATTTTTTATAATCCCAAGAATACATTTAAAAATATTTGAAACTTATTGATATATGCTTTTTATTTTGATATCAATACGTAAGCTTCATATATGTCTCATCGATTACTTCAAATTTGATGTATAGGTGGCGACAATTAATTTCGATTACAACAATAAAATCTAAAAATACAAATTTAAATCTACAAATTATTTCATTACAATAATTAATTTTTATATTCGTCAAAGCAGTGATAATTATCATAAAGTGTATTCAGAATAGCAAAATGAATTATTATCTTTCTTTAGCGAAACATTCATATTCTTACATGCAAAGAACAGAAAAAATATACACACAGAAAGAACGATTTTACTGAAAGATTCAAAATTTTGGGAACAGATTTAAAAATAACTTAATGGGATTATAAAAATAATCATGTTGGAAATTAAAATATAACGAGCAATGCTATAAAAAATTTTGATACTTCAACAATTAACTTAAATTTCCAACAAAATTATTGTCATCCAACAAAATTATTTTTACTTTCAGATCGATCTGCAGTATCGTTCAGCAAAATCTTTTTTTTTGTGCAAGGAAAGAAGAAAGGAAAATATGTAAAACTTTTTCTTTCTCGAGGGATTAGATATTTTAGGAAATTTGTGCTTTTAATATTCGCAAATTAAATTTTTTTCAATTTATTTATTTGTTCATTTTTAAAATAATGTCTTTTCAGCGAAACTTTTATAAACACAGCAAACTTTGCTGTGATAATATTAAATTTTATTGTATTGTTTAATATCGAATAATTAATATTACAATAAAACTTGGGCATTTTCACGATATTACAATAAAATTTGGGCATTTAAGACATGCATCAACAGCAATGATGTTTCTGCTGTAACAGCGAAAATTTCTTCTGCATAAGTAAATTATACATATCTTGAAATCGCATTTAAACACGATCGGTGGCGTGATACCGAACTCGGTCGAGGCCAAACGAAATTAAACGAAGGTCCATTCGAAGCGCAACGTTTCTCGCGCCGAGTTGATGTGCGCGTAACGTCTCGCGATATTTTTTTTTCTTGCCATGCGAAACAAAGATAATCAGCGAATTATTGTACGAAAGTACTTATCGTCAAGACACTCATTGTAGAATCGATATCGGGAAGTGTGAATAATAGCAGGTATATGAACATATTGAGACATTTTGGGATCGTGAGATGCCGTGACAAAAAATGAAACGGACAACATTTTCTACTGGGAAAATTACAACATTAGTGCAATTAAGTGCAAATCTGTTCATTATTTAATTCAATTATTTAATTCAATATTAAAAAATAATTTAATCCTTTTAAGATTATGAGATTATCGTGACAACAAATATATAATTAAAAAATATATAAAATAATTAAAATTTTTTAATATTACTTTGAAGTTTGAAAAGTAAAATTTCATTCTTAAAGATTGAAAATTTAGCCACTCTTTTTCAAAATTAATTCAATTTTCACTCTTTAGAATAAGATTCTAAAAAATTTAGAAAGATTATTTATTAACACTGAAAATAGAGGAATTGATTTGCATTCAATTGCACTCACTGTGCGTCATTGTGTACAAATTTTCCCAATGGAAAATGCAAAGAGAGAAAGAAATTAACTGAAAACATTCAGAGTATTTCTTTTCGCATGTGTCTCATAACTCATGACGACTCAAGGAAAGTAAGCGTGAAATTGCAATTGGAAAGTCGCCTTCTGCCGTAGAAGACAAATAAATGAATGAAAACGTGCAGGAATCCCGACATTTTGAAATTCCAAAGCACGTCGATCGGTGGCGCGAAATCGAATGCGAAGAAATGCGGGACTAGCCGAAGGAGCTCGAAGGTACATTCGAAGTGTTCGAAGTGTGATTGTTTCGCCGTTTCGCGCCGACTGATGTGCGAGTGCCGTCATGTGATTCGCGATCTGCCGCATTTAAACTCTCATGCGCATACTTCTCAGATATCACATTATCCTTGTTTAACATTCAGTGAACAATAAAAATAAAATGATGGCAATCTAAACATAGCCTATATATAGTGGAGAAAAAATCAGAAAACAATCCCCGACCTATATCGATTAGAGGATTTCCTTCTTCTTAGACTTTTTGTAATGCCGGCAGTGTGGCATTCTTTCTCAAGAATTTTTGTTTCCTTGAGAATCTCTTTCACCAATCTTGGTTAAGTTATCCGACGGTTACAGAGAGCTCATTTAGGCCCATTTTCACAACTCACGGTTAACTCTTAACTGAGATTCGACTTATTCATTATTTCTTTCCAATTCTAGAATTGAAAAGAAATAAGAAACAAGTTGAACTTCGGTTAAGAGTTAACCTTCAGTTGTGGAGCTGGGCCTAAGTAACTAATGCTCATCAATGTAAATTAACTTTAATCTCGGTTCAACTTATTTTTTATCTTTTTCTAATCTTTAGAAAGATTAGAAAAAGACGAAGAGTAAGTTGAACCGAAATAAAAGTTAATCTACATTGAAAACGGGCACAATAAATGAATCCTATGTAACCGTCGGTTAATTTAACCGAAATTGATGAAAGAGACCCTTATGCCCATTTCTACCAATGTAGATTAATTTCGGTAACTTACTCTTTGTCTTTTTCTAATCTTTAGAACTAAAAAGACAAAGAGTAAGTTGAACCAAGGTTCGATTTATTCATTATTTCTTTCTAATTTTAAAATTGAAAAAAGACGAGAAACAAGTTGAATCTCGGTTAAGAGTTAACCATGAGTTGTGAAACTGGGCCTAAGTCAATTGGATGGACTTCTTTCTCTCGGAAGTTTATTCCTCAAGTTGTTTTTTCGCGTGGTACTAATAGCGAATTCAATTGGATGCACTAGTGCACTCTAGAGCATATTAAAATCGTTGTATAGTCGATCACAGAAGGGTTACAACGCCTTTTTTTCGATAGGTTTCGGAATGCAGCTTTCTCGCAATTGGTTCTAATTCATGAATTTACAAATAAGAATCAAATGCTTGATGAATAAGCTGCATTCCGAAACCCATCGAAAAAAAAATATTGCACATAATAACCTTTCTGTGACCGGCTGTATACTGATTTAATCTGATTGTGAGTGTAAAAGTGAAATCCAAATATTTTGAATTATAAAATACATACTTTACCTAACAGTACAATAAAGTATTAAGTATTATTGTTCAATCAGTTTCCATTTCGTATTTATAATAAATATGTATCTTTATGCCAATTTTAATTTGTATACGATGGCTTTAATGTGCACATCCAATCGAATTTGTTATAAGATTCAATGTAATCTGAGATCTATGGGATAGAAGAAGACCGTATTCATAGTTGGTTCTTATTTTAAAACCGTCTTAAGTAATATCTTAAGATGCTAACGACTCTCTGATTGACTTATGACATCTTAAGACTGTACTTAAGACAACCTTAAATTAACAACCTTCAATATAAGAACTATTGCCCATATTCATAGTCAGATCTTGTACTTAAAGCTTTCTTAAATTTATCTTTAGATGCTCAGTAGCCAATGAAATAATTCGTATAGTATCTGAGTACCGGCTTTAAATCGATTTCAGGTTCTCTTCCATGTCGCTAGATGTTATCAGAAAAATCGTATATTCGACGCATACCTTACTAGAAAAAAATCACATACTGATTTAGAATAATCTGTACGTGATCTGTACTCATCTTAACATGATTTCGTAATATAACTCTGACGTGGTTTTTTTCAGTAGGATAGGCTCGGATGAAGTGTTTCGAAATTCCGAATCGTCAGATTAATTAACTTGCCATTGTATTGCAAAGCGATGCAAAGTCGAGCGCAATTAAAAGAAGGTGAAGTTAGCTAGAAATCTTGGATTTTCAAAAATTTGTCATTTTGCCTTTATTGAACATGCGCACTCAGGACTGTGTGTCGCGATTCGCGAATTCTGAGTGTGTCGCGAGTTATAGTTGAGTACAACAACTATTTCTGAAAAGTGTGTTGTGTATGTTCGACTAGTGCATCTCGATTCTACGGAGAAGGATTTTCACGGCAAACATATAAAAAAAATCCTGCGAAACCGGGACGAGATGCAACGGATCCAGTAAACTATTTGCAGTTGATTACGTAAGTGGATATATAAATTTTTCAAATCAGTTGCATATTAATATCAAACATAACTGATAAACATCGATTGAAAACAATATGTAAATTGAGTAAAAAATATCAATTAAGAAATATAGGAAAACTGTTTTGCAAATCAAAAAAGAATAAAAGAAAATAATAAAAAATAATATGATAATGTTTTTAAAAAGTTATCAGATAAAGAAAAATAAAAATTTTTTTATTTCTCAAGAATTTTTCTACTTGTTTTAATTAAAACAATTAAAAATTTAGTTAAAATTCAAATAAATCTTTCGTGGAGTTTTACAATTGATCTTTTCCTGTGTTTATATATAATTATCATGTAGAATAAAGGAAGTTTTTTTCAGATAATTTTGATTCCTTGAAATTATAGATTCTTTGTTTTGTTGATGAATTTTGAATAAACTCGAAGATAATACAACTTTTTTCACCGTTGATGACCGTTCGGAGATCGTTTTATTTCTACATTTTCTTGTTATTTTTCTATATTATTTTTTCTTCTTGAAAACCGAAAATTATGATAATGACATTACCATTCGAAAAATTGATATATTGAAAATATAAATTGATATATTGATAATTGAAATAAAGAATAAAATCCTTATACACATTGTTAGAAAATTGCTGTCAGTTATGCCTTCATTTTAGAGTCATTTATATAAAAACTCTGAATTAATGTTTAAGTGATTGAAGCATAACTGAATAAGGATTTTATTTTTTATTGCCAATGTATTAATTTTTCCTTCAGTATAGCATAGTTCAGTATATCGTATGATAATTAAATCGGTTTCCATAAAGAAAAATACATTTAAAAATGTAGAGATAAAACGATCCCTAAACTGTCGCGAAAAAAGTTGTATCCTTCTTTTTGAATTGACTCAAAATTCGTTAATAAATAAGGAATCTATACTTTCAAGGAATCAGTTACCTGGAAAAACTTTCTATTCTATTGGGTTATCTGGAAAGTTCGTGCCGACTAACCTATATAATTTAATAAATGTATATTAAAATTTAAATCTTCTGCGTTTCAATCTTCCTTCAACATCGGCACGAACTTTCCGGACAACCCAATACATGATTAATAATTTTATACACACGCACGTAAATACATTATGAAGATACACAAAATATGTAGAAATAAAACGATCTCCAAACGATCATGAAAAAATGAAAATTACTTTCCTTTCATAAATATAAACTGCAATAAACTGCAGTGAATCGATTTCACTGTTAATCGTACCTCTTCAGCTTCGATTGGTGACGGTGGGTTGCCATTGCAGAGTGCCACTAATCGTTGTATTGGCGCATAGATAGACGTGTGATGCAGTAAAGGGTATATTGACCTGCCCAAAAATTTTCTCAGAAAGGCAAGGCACACTGTTCGCATACCAGGCGGTGTCTCTGCGCTAGCCAAGGTTGCCAGCAGATCCAAGAGTTTGTGTTGTAAAAGATATTCTAAGCAAGGCCCCGGTTCATTTTCTTCTTTCTCTTCTTGTAATAAGATATCCAATAATACATCTAGATGCCGGGGTATACTGGTACTTTGTACAGGCACCTTGCAATCGGTCAGATGACTCACATAAAAGTTCATCAATTGTTTCCAATGGTAGGTGAAATCTTGCAATGGTGTCGCCGGCGGAGCTATCTGGAAATATAAGTGTAAATGTGTGTGTGTGTGTGTGTGTGTGTATGTGTGTGTGTGTGTGTGTGTGTGTGTGTGTGTGTGTGTGTGTGTGTGTGTGTGTGTGTGTGTGT
>NW_012130069.1:479850-505511 GCF_000143395.1 Atta cephalotes | reverse complement strand
TGTGTGTGTGTGTGTGTGTGTGTGTGTGTGTGTGTGTGTGTGTGTGTGTGTGTGTGTGTGTGTGTGTGTGTGTGTGTGTGTGTGTGTGTGTGTGTGTGTGTGTGTGTGTGTGTGTGTGTGTGTGTGTGTGTATTTTGAATCAAAACGAAATGTAATTTATTACAAATTATAATTTATTATAGTAAGAGTAATTTATTATAGATATATATATAGATATATATATTATAGATATTTTTTTCAAAAGAAGTTAAAATTAGAATTGAGAAAAATTCAGTACTAAATTTTAATTAATACTTATTTGAATAATGCCTACTGAACACTTATTTACAATAAATAAATGATTATTAAGTTATGATTGTTATATTAATTAATAATTATATTAATTAATAGTTATAGTTTTGTAAAATAAATATATATATTTAGTATGTAAATATTTAGTTGACTATTCAACAAACAAATAATGTATTAAACTTTTAGAATTTTTCTGTGAAATATCAACATTTTTTTTACTTATTGAAAGAATAAGTTAATAAATTATATAAAGAAATAAAATATCAAATATTTCATTACTATAAAGCGCATTGAAAAAATATAAAATTTAAAAATTATTAATATTAAAAATATTTTATCTTTTACAGAACATATAATATTAATATAAAAAAAAATAGCTCACAATAAAGTCATTTTTATTGTGATGATTGTTTTATTTTAATCCTTTGTATATTAAAACAAAACGGTTAAAAAAATAAAAACGGTTAAATAAATAATCAGTCGATACTAATATTAAAGAAGGTCTCGTAAGATGATTTTGAATTTGTATAAGGTCACAAGTAAATTATATATCAACAATTAGGTATTATAGTCGGAAATTATTAATATTCCTAAACCAAACATATATTTAAAAAAATTTCATCAAAGTGTAGATTACGAAATTAATTCCTATTCGCGTCAGACCAATTTGAGATGAAACAATTTTTAATTTTTCATACATTTTATTGCACAAAAGAATGGAAGAGATTAATTGCGTATGAAAACAACGTTTTTATATCAAATTATGCATATTATTACTTATTACCCAATAAACTTTATCGGTAATATAATTTCAAATTGTTTGTCAATTTATTACGTGATCTAACTCGACGTAAATGTCCTTATTTCAGATAGGAAGGAAGAATTCTGTAAGCACTAGGTATTTGGTTTACATATATTCTATTTACTTCTTTACTTTTTCCGATATTTTTTTCATACATTTATTCTCATGTACTTGTTCTTATTTTTATCATATAAGAATATAGTTTATAAGAATATAATTTATATGAAGCACTGGAGGAATTGGAAAATATGTCACAAGGTTTCTCTGGAAAGGATAATTCATCTGAAAAATCTTAAGAGCAACATCTCCAACTGCGAAAATATACAGAAATAAATCTATAAAGTGGAAGAAATTTATACATTTAAAATAGTAATTGTTGATTTAAAGGAAGGAAATAATATTCATTTAATATAAAAGCACACACGAATTTTAATAAATTCTATCTATGGACTTAAAACTGTGTGTCAATTCATATATACTATCTTAATAGTGACTTATTATAAACTGCAGGAAAATTACAAACGTCCTGCTCGTAAACACTCCTCTTTTCTGTCAATATCAATTACATTCAATCGATTTTCCAAAAGGATTACAAAATTGGAGCTGAGCGATATCTTTTTGACATCACTTATATTCGGCTGTAAAGTACATTAGGTTTCCCTCTCGTTGCGATAGGGAACTATTTAACATATTTGTTATCACGGAATGCAAGGACAGAGCGCAACTGCGCGATTCGTAGCAGACGCTATCGTCGTCGTCGTGGACGTCATCGTTGCCACCGACTGATTATTTACTTACCACGTCAATGGCATTCTTCAGGGCGATCTGAATGCCGCTGATCATGTTAACTCTCTCGCAGGGATACACTCGCGCACAACCCTTATTCTCATCCGCGTATTCGCGAGACATTCCCGCGTAGCGTTGTCCAGTCGCGCCTCATCATGTGGCGGAATAGATTTTTCCCTACAGCCTACAGCGGCTTTGCGCGACTTTGACGTGTCCCCCCACGACCCACGATACCGGACGATCGAAGGTGCACCAGGTGGCGACACCAGGATCACATCATCACGTGTGCGCCTGTGCGAAAAGTATATCCGGCGTCGTAAACAAACTCAACAAACACATGCGGAATTTCGCGACGGTATTGACGGTACGTACGTACATACATACATACGATTGAATGCATTAATAATATATATCTACTTGTTATGTTTTTTCGTAAATAAATCGCAAAATTATATTAAAAATGGTCTCACAAAACACATACTTTCTAAATTCTTCAGAATGAAATATCTCATTTTAAAGAATAAAAATTAAACCAGTCATAAAAAAGAGTGGTTCAATTTTCAATCTTTAAAAATAAGATTTCACTCTTCAAAGATTCATTCTGAAAGCTTTAGAGAGAGTAGGTAATCACTAGCTACCCGGAGAGAATCATTAGCTCAGTTACTAAATGTCGCATATTAACAAATACTTAACGAAAGTTGTGTGGATTCAATTCCCTCATTTCAAACAAAGTGCGATATTCTTAAGATTTTATTCTTTTTCTAACACAATTTTAAATAATGTCTTAAGATGCTAATACAATCATCTGATTGACTTATACTTAATTTTTGAAGACTGTTCTTAAGACAGTCTTAAATATAAGAATCGATTATGCGAATATGCAAAGAACATCTAAAGAAGTCTTTTAGAATATGAATATGTCTAATGGACTTTCTACAATAAGTCATTACCTAAGTTTTAAGTCTTAAGTTGTAAGAAATTGACTAATAAGGCCGAAAACTGATTTAATAGTTGATTCTTATATTTAAGATCATCTTGAGTACAGTTTTAAGATGTCATGAATCAATATGAGACTAGTATTCATAGTTTGTTCTCACATTTCAAGATAGTCTTATGTTTTTAAGTCAGTATTCATAGTCATTCTTATATTTAAGTACAGCCCTAAGATGTCATAAGCCAATCAAAAGGCCGTTTTAGCATTTTAAGACATCACTTAAGACGATCTTAAAATAAGAATCGGCCTTCGAATAAGATGCTAATATAATCCTCTGATTTGTGATATCTTAAAACTGTATTTAAGATGGTCTTAAATATAAAATCTGAATAATAGTCAAAGGTCGATATTTATAGTCAGATTTTATATTTAAGACCGTCTTAAGTACAGTCTTGAGATGTCACAAACCAATCAGAAGGCCGCATTAATGTTTTAAAACATTACTTAAGATAATTTTAAAATAAGAACCGACTATGAATATCAGTCAAAGAACCATATTAGCATCTTAAGATATTACTTAAAATAAGAACGAATCTTAAAATAACAAGTCTTAAAATAAAAACGATCTATGAATACCGTCTATTATTCTTCTCATTCAACTCAGTTTCTTAAGATTTAAAGCTTAATTAACTAATGGCTTATTATAGAAAGTCAATATAAGGTATTTAAAAGATATAAAATATATCTTCTAAATAATTTAGACATTGCGTATTGTCTAGGATGATCCATCTTCTGAGAAAATATCTTTGCGTTTATGTAATTAATTTTTTCGAAACGTATTTTTTGTATTTCACTATTTTACGCAGAAATTAAATAGCAGTGAAAAGAAATATCTCTTTATTTGCATGATTATTTATTTTCAACAGCAACGTGTACATAACAATATTAATAACGTTCTACATGTAAAAAAAGTCATCGCTTAGAGAGCGATGATGTATTTGCTCACTCACTCTCGCTATCACTCGCTTTTTCTCTCTTTTTCGCTTTTCTGTTTCTATAAATAATTTTCCAATGACGGCAGTAAAGAGAAATAGTTCTCTTAAAATATCGTTGTATACTCGTACACATTTTATCTTTTATCATTTTTCTTTCCAGAAAAGGAAAATATTTTTCAAATTTGCCCTCTAAAAACTTCTGTTCTATCTTACGAATAATGAAATAATCTTTTTACTTGTAGTAGTACTACTTATAAATCCATTAATTAATACAATTTTATCTTCATTAAAAACCGAGGATATAAAATTGTAAATATTAGAGAGAAAGAAAATCATTCGCATTTTAATTTGCATTTTTGTATCACTTTATTAATTTTTGACTTTATATTCCGGTATGAATACTCACCGACTTAAGTGCTCGCAATCGTCGCAACATGGCGACAGAAAAAAAACTCGCGAAATTTGTAAGAAAAATGTAAGGAAATTGTAAGAAAATTGTGTAATTTTTAGATTTCAGAATTCCGAATGTACACGGTGTTGTCGAAAACAAGCGTACTAAAAAACCAACGAAACTTCGCGAACCTTATCATTTATCTCATTAGGCCTTATCGCGATAATGATAAAGATACATACTTGATTAATAAAGTTGATAAAATTCCCCGAATGTTTTATTTTCATGCAATCGTCAGAGATATGTAATAACTTAATAATATCATTATATATACAAGGTAATTAAATAAAAATACTAATATAGTAATATAAGTAATATAATCGAATAAATTCAATTTTTATTAAAAAAAATAAATTTTTTTAATGATAATTCAGGATTAAGACTTTCCGATATTAAGGTTTTCAATTCTATGTATCATTCCGGCTAAACTTGAGAGAAGATAAAATTCCATTTAAATTTATTTTAAATTAATTGAAAATTATGTTGCGATGTAATTTGTTTTTTTTCCTTATGAAATCTGTAAGTATTTTATCTTCAACTACTAATCATAAAGGCAGCTTAAGATATATTTTCCTTAAGTAGCAATTGTTTTTAAATTGATGGAAAATTTAAAACGTAAATAATATGATGATTTGGGGACATGATGTAATAAAATGAAAGGATTAACTGAAATAGTACTTAAATATCGATGAAAAATGTATTTATTCTCGAATCAATCTTTGTTCTGACAATCGCTATGATCTATTTATCCTCAATTTAATTTGTTTACACTCATCAATATTTTTATTAACAATCAACAATTGACACGGCCACTCGGTATTTCTTCTTACCGGTTTACTATATCCGCGCGGCAATTTACTCATTTTATTCAAATATATTTAACTCTCTTTCTCTCGCTAATTTTTCCTCGCAGAATCGCGAGATTAACCATTTACGCTAACGAGTGGATATGCGAATCACGCTAAATAGCGATCGTCGTACTAGATCGCCGCAGGAAGGATGTTCTTAGTTTTCTGGCAAGAACATTAACTAAGTAGTCACTGTCTTCTAATCCACTAAGTTGTTGTAAGTTACTGTTTTTTGTGCTCTATGTACAAGAAATATTCATCGCGCAATTTTTTTTGGATTCCATTCATTTCTTTTAAACTGCACTCTCTTACATCTTTTTACAAATTTTCAAAACAAAGCAGGTAACACGCATGTTAGTGCATGTTACTTCAATATCTTTTTTTCTTTTATCAAAAACGAACTCGTAATCTAATTTTTGATATTTAATTACATCTTATATGGATCCTTTTCTTAACTGACAAACTATCCAGGTTTTCTGAAGAAGCCTAAAGAATGATCTAAAACGGTCTTAAAAGAAGGAAGAAGGTGTAAAAAGTGCAGCTGAAACAAACAAAAGAAAAAAAAGATTCCATATTTCTTTTCCATATTCGATCGCTTTCACTCATTCACTCGTTCATTCTAATTAGCTCTCTCACACCGTCGTTCGATTTTATATTACACGTAATTGAATTGCAGCTAATTCGCTACCGACTACCGCGTCTTCACCGCCTCTGCGACGCCACTGCAGCGACTAGAGCAGCGCCGCGGCCGCTACCGTCCTCCGAGAGCATCAAGTCAAACTGCAATAAAGAAGTCAGTGAAAAAATCCGGGAATAAAACTTTGTTCGTTATAATATAGTGTTGTTTCGTTTATCTCATCCAAAAGAATTTGTTTTTTTGAATAAACATAATTTCTGTTCATTACATATTCTAGAAAGAGAGTAGTTTTTAAATAAAAATCTTAAGCTTCAATTTTACTTAATTTTTCACTTTGGAACATATGCATTTTTGTAAGATTAAAAATATACTCGTAATAAAAATAATATAAGAACTAAGGCTTAAATAATTTATAAAATTAATATAATAAAAATTTTCACGTTTTTATATTGAGCAATTCTTACAACCATCTATAACGATAAAGATACATACACGTTGAAACTTATATATAATATTATTATAATTTCTGGCTAAATCATGTTATATCATGTTTTGTTCAAGATTATTATTTAAATGAGTAGTTGATTTTTATATTATGTCAAGGTTAATTGGGTCATTGAGAATGACCCAATTAGGATCGAAATGTTTGTTACAATAAATTATTTGTTTTTTAATAATTTAGCATTAAGACCTTGCTTGGTAATTCTATTATACTTATAGTTTCTTCATTTTCTATTCCATTATTCTTACCTTGTGGTTCTGAAGTTCGCTGATTTTCGCTGTCATGAGATCGTGGAAGTGTGGATGGAATCGGTATACCGATCCATCAATGCCCACTGTGACATTATTCTCCCCTATTTTGTTTAACAACGCTGCTATTCCCGCGCTCACCAGATGCGCAGCTCTCCTCGATACCACCGAACACACATATCTCACATTTTCACAATCTTGATCACTTACATTCCGCATTCCTAGCTCGGCTAATACATCTCGACAATTTGTATATCTACCTTTAGGATCGCTGGAATACGCAAATGCATTTTTAATTAACTCCTGAATTTTTCATAGCTTAATCCTTAATTAATCACATAAGACGAATAATTTTAATCCATATTTTATAATTCTTAATCATCAATAAATAATGCTTTCAATTAATTTTTCTAGATAATGCAAAGATTAAAGAGATCTCCATCATGTAATCCAATTTAGCGCTTATGGTAAATCTGGAGAAATCTTTAATATAATATGCAATTAATATCAATTGACACTTACTTTTCGATCTCAGAGACGTATTTCGTAAAAAATTTGCCGCGTTTTCTGAGATCATTGGGACATTTACCGCCAAAGAGAAGACCAGCGTTCACTAACTTTTCAAGAACCAGCCTTGTTAATTCACCCATATACATGCCCGAGATCATTTTCTCAAACAGCTGCTTACTAGGATTGATAGAATTTTCATCTATGGCACGATCAAATTCGGTTATCACAAAATCTAGCACATCTTGTTCACCAAATGCGCCCCATTCTGTGTTTATGAGCATATCGGCCTTGCCTGAGCTATAATTGCCTGGAATCGCACATTGTACATTTTTTGTTTTTTCGACGTAGCAGGCATTGCTTCCAGTACCTATAATTATATTGTAATACGTATTCAAATTATAAAGATAAAATTTATATTTTATAATTTTATTATATTTGAGAATAGAATATAATAAAACTTACAATATAATTTGCTGAGAATTTTCTTCGGCAATGTTATTTTTTTTATTACGTTTAATATTTAAGTTTGCAAATTTATTCCAGTTCAAATTTATGTATATAAATTAATTGTGTGCGTGATATTTATACATTACGGTAATAATCTATTATACAAAATTCGTAATTAAAAAAATTAATGTTATGTACATACCGACGATTAAACCGATTCGACAGTTTCGATTTTTCCAAGCACATGACATTAAAGTGCCGGTGGTGTCATTTAAGATCGCACATACGTCAATTTTAACGTCCTGTGGAAAATAATTATATATTTATATCGATTTTTTAAAATTAAATTTTTATAACATCTTTATAGAATATTAACTTTCAAACATTTCATTATAATTAATAAAATAACAAACGAATTAGGTCGAAAAATTTAATATATATCTCATTATACAGATATATATATCTGGATATAAAATATCTCGTTCATATGCAACTTGCACTTACTTTTCTTCTACTAATTGCGTCTTCGAGAAGGGCAACGACATCTTCACCGATTACGCCGCTACAATTGAAGCCCTTAGTCCACCTCACCAGGTGGCCTTCTGTCAATCCGTATTGGGTCAGGGGAAAACTGAAGGTGAAGCCTAATGGTAGTACCTCGTTTTGCAAGTTCAGGTCCTTTACGAATAACGCCAAACACTGAGCAATGTGATCGAACAGCTGAGTACCGGTTCCCAGCATCAAACTCTGGGGTATAGCGTAGATCTTGCTTTTCATATCGAAATTCTGACGGTCCAATGTGATTAGCAACACTCTAAAATTTGTACCGCCCAGATCCAACGCCAGGAAATTGCCCTTTTCTGTAAAAAAAACTGGATTTAATTGTAACTTTCTTTCAAGATCTAAGCAATTTTTATTTAATTCCTTCTTATTGATATTTGGTATAGTATCGTTTTTCTATAAATAGAGCTTTTTTGTTTTCGCTTATTTCAATACATCTGAATGAATCTTACATGAATCTTCTATGTATGAATTAGGATACAGAAACAATGCATAGTTTAATGACTTGTATCTTTTTATAATCTGTTTCTTTTTTTTTTAGTATATGATTTCTCCTAAAAATCTGCATAGATGTCAATATCATAAACGAATCTTACTAAAATATAATTATATGTGTGCTTGATGAATTTTTACATTCGATTTTTACATTCGAATGTCAAGCTTTCGGACAGCACTTACTGCGTCTTAGAGGTCTGACTGTAACTGTAGCAACGTTACAGTGTAACATTGCGTAAGTTTTGTATATAGTAAAAAAAGCTGCGCAACAATACTGTAACACTTCAGTTACAATCGTTAAGAATTACAGAATAGGCCTTCTCTTTTTATGTATGAATTCCATATAAATATGCAACTATTGTAAAATGATTGATGTGTAATTTGAATTATTTTAGAACTAAGAACTAAGAACAAGACCAATCATATTTAAGAATTTTACAATTGCGAAGCTGCTTTCTATACTGAACGCAGCCATCATGCTTTCTTATTTACCTGTGCCATTCGGTAAATCTTGCACATAAGTGGTGAAGCATTTGACGACCGCATCGTCGTGAGTTTCCTTCGACAGACCCTTGTTGATCTCGTCGGTGAGCTTCTGCATGACCAGCCGGAGCTGGTCATCTGATAGGACGAGATCCTTACAGGCATCTCGTATCTACGGACAGAGAAACGAACGATGAAACTCGTTATCGATTCGCATGGCGATGTTATTGGGTGACCTTGAATCGTCCTTAGGTACCACGCACATCACGCAACACGACCGCCGAACACGGGCATTGCATAACATTCTCGCTCTTACTGATGCGCATATAACATCGAGAGATTTCGAATGGAGGAGAGATCGCGAGACGATCGATCCTTTCTCTATTGATTGCTGACTCCCCCCCTGCCCCTCTTCCTCGATGTCATACCGGCGAGAAATTCAGCACGAACACTCATCCAAATTGTACTTCCTATATGAATTCTAAGCGAAATTTCAAGTTGAGTTTTCCTTATTTTTTTATCATATACTTATTAAACTACGCATCAACTCTATAAGAAAAAAGATGATTCTCTTCCTTGAACAGAACAAATTTTCTATATATTTCTATATATTTTATCAGTAATATGATGTTTCTTTATAAGCCTTCGGTTTCTTGAAGATTTCAAGTCTTAACGTTCGAAGCGATAAAAAGAAAAAAAATAAAACTTGAATGGAGAGTTTTAATATAACGCAGGTAACATGAACAGATTCTGCAAACACAGCATATGAATTTAGGCATAAATAAATCTTAAAGCAAACATTAAAAAACATAAAGAAAGATAAAGATAAAAGTAACGTTTATTCAGATTTAATAATATCAATTTAATTATAATTCAGCATATTTGACAGTTAATAAAAAGAAAAAAATATTTTTAATTAAATGGAAGCAGGATACTTGAAATGATTAAAACATATCATATTTCCCGCCAATTTGATACGTTCTTTCTCCCACCGAGAGCGTAATGAAACATCGATTTATGACGTCACTGACACACCCGCCCGCTGACCAATAGAATCCATCATGAATGAATAATAGTAAAATATACACGCAGCGTATGCAAAAGTACGTGGGTTAATGCACGTGACAGAACGTATTACAAATTTGGATTCATAATTTTTTTATCTTAGTTTATTTATAACGATATGTGTATCATAAATTTTGAACAGAAATAAAATCTATAATTGCAAAACTTGAATCCACCTACGTGCAAAATGTATAAATTGTTTGACAATTTGTAATAAACAGAATATAAATACGTATGAATATATATTTATAAATTTCATAATAATAAATAATCTATAGATATATCTGTTACATATATTTGTATTTTATTAATTTATAAATATATATTTACATATATTTGTAAATTAACAAGAAAATATGTATTAGATATATGTATTATCCATTTATTATTATAAAATTTAATTATTATATAGCATTATATAACATAAAATTAAGTGTGGCTGAAGATACATCTTAAAGAATAAAGTACATCGCATGTCTTTATAACGATATTCAACGATGGCATCTGCGTTCAATGGTCAAAGATTTCTCTTGATAATACTTATTTATATTCTCATTTACATTTGTGGTCTCGTTTACGTAGCTAATTGCATGATTCAACTACTTTCAAAGCTCGCAAAAAACGAAGAAAACAAATGAATCGCGCTTTGTGAACTGCCTTATGACTGCGAATTCGTCGGACACTGTACTAACACACGCAGCTATAACCTTAACTGCATTCCATTTCTTATCTTCCTGCTTATCTAACCTGATTCTATCATCTACTTTCCACTTCGTAATGTATGTATTATGTAATTAACTTATTAATTTATATCGCGTATTTATACCGCGTTGTGTGTTAATTAAAGAAAAAAGCAAATGTCAGTTAATTTTTATTTTTAGTATCACCTTTCAAGTAAGTTATACATTATCTAGTTTAATTAGATCATTTACCGGACAATTTATATGTAATATCCAATTATTATCTTCATTCTTCCCATTAATAGAGTTCTGTTTATTGCGTTTTTTTTATTACAGTAGCAGCAGCACACTAAATTCTGTCTGTTTCCTTTATTATTCGCAAACGTTAACAGTATAAGATTCAAAACGATTCTCAACGAATATGATTAAATTATTCCGTTATTATATACTGTTGATATTGTTATTGTTGACATTTACTTAGGAGAAATGTGCGTTTCTTATGCGAGATCAATTCTATCACACAGCATCCCTTCGCGCATATGTGATTGTAATTGTAATTTAATAAACTTTTCTCTTGAAACTTTTATTATTTCTTATATTTATTTTTTTTTACATTTTTGCAATTATTTCTGCTTTTTGGAGAAAATTATGAAATATAATAAAATGATTGCGTTACAATGTTTCTAGAAAAGAAATGAAAATTCTCAAGTTATATTCTTCTAACATTGCGGGGCTCAATTGATGTTACTCAACTTTTAATTGTCCCAATTAAGTTTCATTCTTGGTTTTATTTCTCTAGTTATTTATGATTGGAAATATTTATTTGTTTGACTTTTTTCAAAATATAAGAAAGAATTTAATTCTAAAAAGCCTTATAAAATTTTTCTATAAAATTTTTCAACAATAAAACTGTAAAATTGTTATCATCGATTATCGTTCGATCTCTCATTATTTGAATTTTTTTATAACTTGTCTTTTTTTTTTAGAATTCGTTTAAAATTCGTCGAATTTTTTAGAAATCTATCAAATGTTTTTCTCTGTATTACATCTTTTTTATTTTTAATCCAATATTTATTAATTTTATTTTTTAATCTATTTGCTTATCTTGTTTATATTAATATTGCTTGTAACACTTTATAAACTTTATATAATCAAAATTAAAACGAAAAAAAAATCGATTTATTAATCATATAGATATTTCTTTTATCCTATTTCCATACATTTTCGACCGGTAACTTTAAAAATTCATTTCTACTTAATATTCAAATATTTCTAATAATTTTATGCATTTTATTATTACTTTTAATTACAATTTTTTTATATAAAAGCGAGAATTATTTTATTATTAATCCATCATTATATTTCAAATTTTAAACATTTTTTCCTTTACGATTTTTTAATTTTTTGCATTCTATTATTCAGGTCCAGTGACCCATTCCTCTAATCTATCTTTCGAGTTCTTGCCTCTTACACTTTTGATAGTAATAATTAAAAAATTATATAGTAATAATTATAAAATTATATTATATCTTTAAATAATTATAAACATCGCCTCTTCCTCTTTTTCTCTCTTTTCGCCATCTTTTAATGTTCTTTCCGACCTTGCTTTCTAACCTTGGCTCCAATTTTACAGTCAATCTTTCATGCAAGCTTGTTTTCTATATCCCTGATCTTCTCAATATATTCCAAATGCAAGCAACTCGAAGAAATATATGATAAAGATCGAATTTTAAACTAGTCTGATTTAAATGTAATGGAAATTATAGGAAATATTAAATAAATACCGAGCTTTATCGAGCTTTCCTCAAACATCTTCTAATCCAAGTGTACATGATGTCACACAACAGACTTATACAGAGACACGTATACACATTTTGCCCTTTAAGCTTCTTCTAATCATTCACTGTTCGACCACTCGCTCACCTCCTGCTTGATCAAGTCACTGCATAACGTGGACGTCTTCATGGCCCTCCCAACCTCGCACTCAGTAGTGGAGCCCTCGAGTAGCTTCGTGGTTGCTGATATGAACGACCAGCAATAGGAGAAAAAACGTAAATCGAACGCACGTCGATCTTTCCTTCTATCACGTCCTTCTTTCTACGTTCAACTTCGTCGATGTCGGCTTAGAGACTAACTTAGCTCGATTAGGAAGTGGAGTTTTTGATTCCTGATAAATATATGAATTACAAGCTGTCTCTATGAACTTTGTATCGCGACTGGCTAGAATGACGGCGCCTGTTCGTTCGTTCCCCACAAGAGCGATTCTGATAGAGGGAATGGAACTTGTTCATAGTGGGGCGAAAGGAGGCCATGGAGGAGGCAATGGTACCAGTGATGACCCGTTTTCTCATTTCTCCCCGTGATTTTACTAACAATTATTTCAAAGGATCTGTCCTTTTTTTTCTATGAAGAAATTTGACGGAATATTATTCTATTTTATTGGGTCATTAAATGTAAAAAAATTGAATTTTAAAAGATCCAATTTTATCTAGTACCCTATAAATACATAGATAAAATTCTTGTTTGATTTTTACTCTTTAGTTATATAATATAATATTATTTAGTTATATAATATAATATTATATAATATAATATAATATTATTCTTTTCAATTTCTTATCTTCAGATGTTATTTCATTTTATTTTTATTTACATTACTTTTAAATACTTTATGATGTACGCAGTACAAGTACTGTAAACATGAATAAGTTGTATAAATATGATTAATGAGGTAACCAAGTTAAACGATCACATGTGCTTAAAGATCCATTCGTTGATTATCATCGAAATTTTTTGTGTGTATATTTTTTGAAATTAAAATTTTATTGTAAAAGAAAGTTGTTTATACATATTATAAACATTGGATTAAATCAAAATAAAGATATACTTTTTAAATTACGTTAAACTTTTAAATTAACTTAATTATGAATAAATAATTCTTTTTTATCATATTTAATTAAACAATTTATTTTAATTATATATAAATTAATTATATAAAATTAATTATATATAAATTAAATTAAAAAATTTTAATAGTAAATTTAAAAAATTTATAATAAATAGATTATCATATATGTAAAAATATTCAATTAAATTATAATATCCAAAATACATTTTATTTGTATTTCATAAAGATTTTTTGTTAATATCAAAAAATAAAGGTTTTTTTTCTAATGTAATGAGCCGGCACTGTGGCAAATCAGTTAGTGGTGGAAGAGTGAGTGGGGTAGCAATGGCAGTAGACAGAAAGAGGGGTGATTTTCCCCTCGCATGCATTCGATGTTAAGGTGGAAGCTCGTCCTCAAGGGCAAATGGATCAAAGCTTTTCTGAAGTAGATATTTCCTATATTATTTCCTAATAAAAATGATTGACCAATCTATATTATTTCCTATATTATTTCCTAATAAAAATGACTAACTGATACTCAATTATATATAATTTCATTGATTAGTTAAACATATGATAAAAGATATATTATTTTTATCTCTTGAGTCGCCTTAAATCTTTTGTATTTTATGAATGATTTTATAAACCATTTATATGGATATGATTTTAACGATTTTGAAAATTATAAATATTATTAATTTTAAATCATTGATTGTATAAGTCGTGATGAAATAAATAGAAGTAACTTAATATCCAATTTAGATAGAAAACTCATTAAAATTAAATATTATTTGTTGATACAAATCGATCTAAAATTTATTTCTACAGCAATTTTAAAGCAGTCATTATATAAAAATTCTGTTTGAATCAATCTGTTATTATATTTGAGTGAAAAAATATTGGATAAATTCAGGTTAATACCATCAGATGGCAGAACTATATTGATCATAACTTTAATTAATATTGAATTTTATTAATATTGAAGAATTTATCGAAATTGATTACACTATTATGATGAAATTCATTGCTTCAGACGGATCTTTTATGGATGACGCAATGTTTCAGTGAGTTAAAACATGTGGGAGTGAAAGTCGGATCGCGATTGGTCGACCTCGGGGGCTCGCCCGTTCAATCCCTCGTTGGTGACGTCACCAAGTCTCTCCTTTAAGAGACGAAAATATATACTACTGCTACTTACTACTACTACGCAAGCTATCTCGTTATTTTCTATTTTATTTAAATAAATTTTTTTTAGAAAATTAATTTCTTTTCTTCAATATGTATTAATTCTTGTTAATGATCTAATTCTATTTTTTTTATAATCTTTCTCAGTTCCGTATTTTTAACGGCATAAGAAATTATACGTAAATATATATTATATGTAAATATATATTATTATATAATAAATGATAAAATTACATAATATCAATATAATAAATATTTATTTTGTAATTTTTAATTCAGAATGTTTTAAATTCTGGCGATCATACATATCAAGAATCATATGATTCAATCGTTAAAAATCTACAACGTGTTGCAATTTATTTGTATGCGTAATGTTGTTATCTGTGATTCTGCGAAAGAGATTATTTTATACTGAGGTATTAAACTTCCTTAGCTAATATATCTCTTTGAATTGTCAATAAACACAAGCCGGACTGACAAGGCGCGATCAATAAGATAGCGTCTGCTTAGTTGTCAGTTATCGATGCAATTTAATTTCGACATTTTTCATGTCGTCATGCTTACCTAATTATAGAAAAGCACACATTGAACAAAGAATAAATATAATAAAAGGATAATGTTTTTGCATGTAATGAATATGTATTTATTGAAAGGAGTAATCGAATGATCATTTACATAATCGTAAATATATAATTTGTATTCATTATTCGTTTTTCTAATTCGTTTTTTTTTTCTAAGAAAAAATTTTTTTAATATTTTCTCTCTCTCTCTCTCTCTCTTTATTTTGTAAAAAATTTTATATAAATCTGTAATATAAATTTAATAATAAAGAAAATAAACTCTCGCTCTATGTTATTATTTGTTAAATCATCCTATTCTAGTTAGATATTTCCTTCCTGAATTATCTCTAATTATCTTGCGATATCTTTTCCTAGTTCCTGATGATAATTTCCTTTTTAACAGGAATAATACTTTGTATTGTGAGTATAATGTGTTGTGTATACATTGCATTTTTCGTGAGAAAACCAACGAATCATTAACAAAAATGAACCATTCAGATAGAAAGTAAACAATATTTTTTATGCCATAATGACGTAAGTCATTTTGCATGACGCGAATAAGATTTTTTGTATATTTTGTTCTTTTTTTTTACCAATTATACATTACAACTTGTAAATTATACATTACAATTTGTAAATTTTAAAAAGATCGGAGAGAGCGATATTTGTCCAAAAAAATCCAGTTTTGTCTACAGATATTGAATGAGATCCGGTTCTTTTTAATGAACTTATGGCATTTCTGATGTTGATAACCCTGTCAGAATAATTCAATCGGTCTTATCGATGCCTTTGCTTAATAATCTAAACAATATAAACATTCCCGATTCCCGATATTATATCGTTTATCCGGTGGATTGTATATCTCGACGGATTTTCGTGCCTTTCGATAAAAGCCGAAACGTCGTACGTATAAACTTTGTACATAAATTCTCTTGTTTTTCCTTCTGCATTAATTATTTATCGACAACGATTAAAGTCCGGGTGTTTCGATAAAATTGTCTTTATAGGCCTTCGATATTTCGTTAGGGTTATCATCTCTGACGATACGTTCTCTGATTGCGCAGACATGTAATACAATCGCTTTTGTAATGTAGAAAAGCAAATGAATGGTAAAAATCTTCGATATTTTTGTCGCGAAAATATATTTCTAAATTGAGCGAAGAAACTGCGATTAATGTTCGTTGTATTCCTTCCCCTTTTTTCGCCGGTTGTATACATAACAGAAAACGTACTGAAAAGATACCCAGTAATTCTGACATATATTTTTAAGTATCTTTCTCTCTTTTTCTCTCTTTCTTTCTCCCTCTCTTTGCTGGAAACAAATGCGTACGTGTAGAAACACATGTGCATTTCGAGCTTGTGTGTATGATTTTGTACATATGCGCGCCTTTAAAATCGAGAGGTTTTTACATTTTCTATTGTCCCAAATTGTAAGAATTAATTTAAAAGTCTTCTGATATTTTCTTCTAAAAATTAAAAAAATTTTTTTCACATGTTTTTACATCATATACATATTTTATTTTAAAATCATGAGGAAGAATGTTATACAAAAATTTCCTAATTTTTTCACATTTTCTCAAATTCATTGTTGACTTGAAAACTTGCAAATTTTTCACGAAAAATAAAATAAAAAGTTTTTTTGCACAAAAATATATTGCTTTAACACGCAATACCTGGTTATCGCAAAACATTTGTGCGAATGTGTACTGTAAAACTTTTAAAACATTTTATATGCAATGACCTAGTACTTTAGATAACAGCTTCGCCAAGTTACTTAGCCTTGTAGTTGAGTGCGTCGTATCTAATGCGTCAAGAATAGGTTTTATAATTGTATATAATCGAAGTGAAGTAAGTGGAGACAGATAGAATTCAGTGAACGTTTCGAACGTCGCGTGAAACAGGATCGTCGCGATGTTACATAATGTACACGTTGCTGTTACAATCATTACTTCTTTGTGCGGTGCACAGTAACACAATACATGACATATGGCGACCAATGGTCGATGCAGCTAATAGCAGCGTCAAATTGAAGCGTCTACATTAACTACGTCAACGCATGATTTAATTTTTTACATAATTCATTTGCGTTCGCAAAATGAATTATGAGAAAAGAGATAGCAGAAAAAATGGCAAAGCATGCATCACGTATCACGTGAAAGATCTTGAAGATATTCCTAATTAGGACAAAACACTAAGAATATTAAATTACTAATTTACAATTTTCTCATCGATGCAATAGAATGCTTAAATGAATTTGATCTTTGAATTATTTCAACTTACAATAGGCTTCAACAATAAACAATTGAGAGAAATTGAAGAAAAAAAATAGAAGATAGGAAGAAAAAGAAAGATTCTTAAAAGATCGTTTATATTTTAGGACCTAGAAAAAAAGAAAAAATAAGCAATATGAAGAAAAAACACTATAGTGAAAAAATGTAATATAAAAAATTATTTGATTAAAAAAAATTTTAAGTCATATCTGATTGATTAATGAGCACTTTTTAATAAACAATTTATGATTTTTAATTAATAATTCATCATTTTTCTGAAATTTTTCGCTTTTTCACATAAAACACATAATTAAAATACATAATTAAAATAACAACACATAAAACACATAATTAAAATAAATAATAAAAATATAAATTAGAAGTAAAAGATGCTATACATTATTACATTTACGATTTATACAAGAAGAAAAAAGTAAAGGTACTTTATTTAAGAAAAATTCCTGAATCTTGGAAACGTTTCCGTAAACTAAGATTTCTTCTAAAAGAAGAGAGAAAAGTGCAATAATGTGACAAACCGAGAATTCTTTTTCACTGTAAGATCCTCTTTGATGAACGGAATGAGGTAACATTCATAACGCGTTATTAATATTCAACGTGATGACGTCACACAGTACGTCAAACGCGCTATTATTATTTAGCAACGTATTAACTACTCATCAATAACGTATTTCGATTAAAAGTTTCGCGTTGCATTAAATTACGTAAACAATACAAAACATGTTCCATATTCACTAATCCAATTCCAGTGGTATGCATTTATCAAAACGTATCCGGTGACAAAAACAGGAGGAAAAGAAGAATAGCTTACTCGCACAGTTCTTTTGCTAACAGCATACATTTTTTCCTAATGAGTCACTGTCATATTTCTGTTATGTTTCTTGAAACAAGAATTTAGATATCTTTAATCTTAATGAAGATTTTAAATTCCAGCAACATTGGGTTGTTGCATTTGAAATATTTTTACAAAGTATAATATAATATATAGGACCGAGAATTTCAAGGATGAATTCAGTACATTTTAAAATATCGATTCTCATTTCATCTCTCTGAATGAATTGGTATTTTTATCAATACTACTGGTATTCATATCAATAATTCAAGAATCTCAGAAAAAATTAAAATCGTATTAAATTAAAATAATTCAATAGCTTTTTATGTTATCAAAATGAGAAGACATTTTAATATTTTTTTTTTTTTTTCGAGAATATGATTCTCTTTTAAATGAAAAAGTTATTAAGAGAAAACAGACTGTTTTTGTCGCATTATATAAAAATATAGAATAATTTTGTAAATAATATGAATCTTTCTTGATTTATTATGACTCTATGAAATAAAAATTTGAAAAATTGCAAACATTTATGACAAATGAAAATATATATTTTGAAAGAAGGTAATATTATCTTATTTATAATATATCTAATATTTCGTATTATTCTTTCGCAATTATTTTTCTCTTTCAATCTTTCCCTATACTTTTGTACTTTTTGATTCTATTATTATTAATTAAATTATTTGATTATTAATTTGACATAAATTAATTTAGTATAATATAAAAAGATTAGATTGCCTGTTTAGATATTTCTGGGGTGCACATTTCCACTTCGTTACTCTTGCAACAAGGTCTTCGAATGAACACCGTAACTGGCTGGAATCATTGTGCCAAGATTGTGCTAGCTGATTGATATAATTTCTTACGTAAGCAATATACATATATTTGATAAAAAATTTCGAATTATTGACAATTATGAAGTTTTAAATTATTTTCGATTATAGTTTTAGCTACATATTTTTCAACATCGTAAAATTTTAATTTATTTTTAATAAATGTTTTATTTTATATAATGTATTACATTTTTAATTTAAGTACATAATCAAATGTATGCACGCTGTTTTTATAACCTGCTTGATATGATTATGTTTGTTGATTAATGATCATATGAAAATTACCAAATTTGCACCGGGCACATATCCTGGTTCCATTAGTAAACAGAAACAAATACTTTCTTTAAAAATATAAATAATTCTTGTGAAGCTCAGAAATTAAATATATGATGACATATGAACTGTGAGCAGCGTAATGACATGCGCTGAGGTTATTTTCAAACTAAACATGCTACTCGCGGAAATCGATAATCAAGACAAAAAGAGAAACCTAGTTATATTTCTCTATAAATTTTTATTTTGTTGTATTTTTCATTAGGTTTTTAATTTTCTTAAAATAGTTCTTTAGTAAATCGAGTTACCATAAAAATGTCTAATTTTTTAATGAAGTTGAAGTATCGAAATTGATGTGGGCAAAATTCTATAGTAGGTTAATGGTGAAATAAAAGAAAAAAATATTGAAAATATAACTGTTCATGTATAACTTGTGACATATAAAGTTCGCAGACGCGAACTTCTTTGATTAACTGCACACAAATCTTATCATAGACTTTTCTCAAAATCGAGAATATAATAGTTTTAAAACGTTACGCTTTTAATGGTCACAATAAAGTAATAGGTCAACCGCCATTCTGAAAGGATATTTACATGCATAAACTTGCAACTTGTAAAAATAATTGCATATAAAATTTAACCTCGAAAAGTAAACATAATCTCATCTTGTTTTCGTTCGATAAAGATACAGCTCTTGATTTACTATTGTATATTCCATACTATTTTATTAAAATATAGTTTTAATATTTTAACCAAATTATGCAGATATTTGTAATTTTGGGTGGGCTTTGGTAAGACATCGCAAATTTTCGCCACTTTATTAAAGAGAACTACCTTAAAAATTTTCAATAGTTTTAAAAATATCGTAAAAAAGATAAACAAGAGCAAGACAGCTCTAATTAATCTTAAAAGAACTTTTTAAATTAATATATTTTTTAAATTAACATTTTATTATATGTAATACAAATGTAATAAAAATTAGATATGATTACTGAAATAATAATATTCTGTAATATATTTTTTTCTCAGATATCTTATATAATGAAACTTATATAATAAAAGAATAAAATTATCAACATAAATTATTTCTTTAATTATTCGCAATAAAGTCTTCATTAGAAAAAATCCAAATATACAATAAATAGGAAATCAATTACAACTAATAAGAAACATTAAATGCACTTCTATAACTCACTAACAATACAACTATTCTCCTCTTTTAATTATTTTGATAATTAAATTCACGGTAATAAGAAATTCATAATTGTGCGAGGAAAATTAAAAATTTCCAAGAATCATCGAAATAATAACATCTGAATAATGATGCATTTTTATCATGAAAAATCTTATACAAGAAGAAACGTAAATTACCTCGTCTGTCGGATTTAAGTACATTTCTGGATCCCGATAAGACGTTTCAGAATCCCTTCTCGAATATCTCCGTATATCTAATGTTTCTTTCTTGCTGTAACACTTGCATATTCTGCTGAATAACGATCTGTTTTTTGTCTTCATGTTGTTCAGCTCACCTTGATATTTCCTTTGACCTTGACCTTATCTTTAACTCTGACCTCTCTCTTACACTTTTCTAGTAAAATGATAATTTCGGGACTGATCCTTGCACACGATTGCTGCGCGATTATTGACTGTCCAAGAACAATATCAAGAGACATCTGACCCTGAATAAACACTTGGCAAAATAATTTTATCCAATGCGTTATTGGCGCCATCTGAAGGTATTCGTCTTCCGAAATATAATGCGCATGAGAACTGAAAATCAATGAATACGCCAGCCGAAAATCATCCCTATTCACTAAGATTTTAAGAGTTTACGAAAGAGGTTACGAAAAAAAAAATAAAACATAACATAATATCGTATTAGAACTAATAGAGGACAAAAGAACACTTCAAGGGAATTAGAAAAACGAAAGATGAGAAATGGGAAGTTCAATGTCATGTTCCCGCCTGGGCGAAAGTTCTGAAAATAGATTTCTCAGAAGCAGAAGATTTCCCTAACATATTTTTATTACTGAAATTGATCTCTTCTGAAGAAGCAGAAGGCGTCGAATAAATTACGTTGAATTTGATGTTAGGTGCAAGCAATTTCGCACGAAGCTATTTATATTTAATAATTAATTATTGGAAAAATTTTTACGGTTCTCTAAATATCTGACCTTGAAATGTACCTACTCAGGAGGAAAATTCAAACACCCCGCCATTTTGTTTTCTATAGGGTCATTCTACGTTTACGAGCAAACATTGTTTCGTCGTAATTTCCTGGCACGAAATTCAAATATCTCGCAAAATTTCGCATTATTATTTTAAGCATAAAATATACTTTTTCATTTAACATTCAAAATATTAGAGATATTAAAAAATTCTCAAGAGAGAATCTCCTATTTTCATGTTGATGGAAATACAGAACAATTTAACAGTAGAAAAGTTAGAAATAGAATAGTTTGATTTCCTCAAACAACAAGAAGAAAACATACGAATGTGTATGTCACGCCACGTCACACATTGAAAACAAATTGTCCAATAAAACTGTCTAATAAATCATATCTTTGAACAGTTCTACATAAACTGTTATATATCTTTGTATATCTTTGAACTGACCATAAATTGTCGTATCTTTATAACAATAAAATATGTATTTTTAAAAATATTTTTTTTTTAGTAGGAAACCTTTGTTTAGCACTCTAAAATTTTTCTCATATATGTAGATAGCTATAAGAAAAATTACAGATCGATTTCAAGAAAGAGAATTGATCTGTCCGCATATTTCACAACTTAATTGTTCCTTTTTGGTCTTGTCAGCGGTTTTTTCATTGTGACAATGACGAATCCGCTGTGATAGTCTATATGCAAGTAATAAAAATAAAAATGTTATGTAAAATATACTTGAGAATACGAAGATTAAATTTAATAATTCATGTCTGCAGTTGAGCATGATCTTATTATCGTCAATCGAATTGGATAACGATATCGATTTCGAAGATTTCTTTTCCGCAGATTAACTTTTTGGAGTACGGCAGAAATACGATATTATCAAAAACTGCTTGAAAATAATTCTGCTTAGAAATACATCCTGTTTTGCGTTAAGAAATCAGATATTCTCCCATGTTATGAATGATATCGAATTTACGTGCGTTTCGTCATATAAAACATCGGGTTATTCGAATTCATGACACGGGATGTTAAGGATGAATGAATAGTTTTGCACAAAAAAATTTATGTACTTACGCAACGAAGGTCAAGGATGCCGCGAAAGGAGGGAGGGATCATCGACTCACCGATTGGTCAATGTGCTCCCATTTTTCCCCGACATAGTCCCAGACTTGTTCGGTCATTGTTCGCGAAAAAAAAAGATGAAGAAACGGTAGAAATACGATAACGAGATACAATAAATATCGATGGAGGCGTATCGTGATTAGTGGCAAGCAATCACGACACTCTCGGGATCACTGTGGGCTTACATCATTTGCGCTGATGTTCGCGGCTGCAAATATAGCCAATCTTCAAATATGTATGTATCTCTTGTCTTCCTGTGTGTGACTCTGTAGGTATGCTTTGACTGCATGCGTAATTTTCGCGGAGTATTTTGGGCGAGTCAATGTGTAGAGATGGAATCAAGTATCTTGCGTGACACTTACTCTATTCTAATTAGGTTGTTCGGAACTCCTCGCCACTGCTTCGAGGCGCGAGAACGATATGATGAAATGAATATTAATAAGAGCTTAATGAATATTTACAAGAGATAAATCCATAAACACGACTCATATAATTCTGGCGCCGTCTTTACCGGTCTGAAAATTATGTGTTTTCTGATTCATACATTCCAAAACTCAAGTATGCAATAGGAAAGGTCTTAGTTTAAGATTGCAACAAATCGCTTCAGAGATAATCTAGAGATTCATCTAATCTAATGAATCTACGAAGTCTAGTAAATGAAGAACGGAAGTTTATCTTAGTTTTTTAATATATTCTCTCATGAATATTCTGAATTAAATCTGATATTCGAATCTAATTTTGCGAAGTCCGAAAATTAACGTTCTGAAAATTTGAGATCGATCTAAACCAAGCTATCTTCGAATTTTAAAATGAATGTAAAATGAATATCATATAAATTAATTTTAAAATGAATATTTAAAGGATATATACATTTATGCATATTTTAAGGTGCGATCGAGTTGCCACTTCGAAGTATTTTTTGATTGGTCAATTAGTAAAATTCTTTCTTCCGATTGGCCAATCAAATGCTTCGAAGCATTCATAGCGGCAACTCGAGATGTTGCACTCTAAAGATTCGTCTACAATGCGGTAGTAGATTAAGGAGTAGATGTAGAAATCGATCAATTATAGTTGATTATTTTTCTCACATTCAACTATGATTAGTCGATTTCTAAATCCTTAATCTATTACTGCTACTGCCTATTGTAGACTATAAGACATAAACGCGAGTCACAAATCGCAAATTTGCATTATGCCTGGTTTATACTTCGGTATCTTAATCCTAAAATCTTAAAATTCATACATAAGATGCAGAACGCGGATCATAGGTCACAAAATTAGAAACTAACCTAACCTAACCTAACCTAACCTAACCTAACCTAACCTAACCTAATCTAACGTATTTTAATTATAATATGGTTGTTGAACGCAGAACGCAGGACACAGAAAGTTGAACTTCAACTTTCGCGTTCTGTGTCTTGCATCCTACGTATTGCAGTCTGCGATCTATTAAACCTATTCTACAATAGTCGTAAACGTAGTTGTAAGTGGTTGTAGTTGTAAGAATTGACCAACCAAGTCGAATGTAAGGATAATCTTTGATTGTGATTGGTCAATTCTTACAATTAGAATCACAATTACGCTTACGATTATTGTAGAATAGATTTTATACATGGTCTATACTGGGCAGTAACAGTAGTAAGGAATAGGCGTAGAAATCGACCAATCATTGATTATTTTTCTCACATTCAACTATGATTTCTATTCCTTAATTCATTATTGCTACTGTTCATTGTAGACCATGCATTACAATCTGAAATATGTTTCATTTGCGACTTATGACCTGCATTCTGCAGGTCTTATGTAGATCGAGCTTCAGCTTCTTGAAGCGTCACTTTAAAAATTGAAGCATCGAATTGACTGACACAACAAGCTTGCAACCTGTGTCTTACAGACTCGTGTCTTATGGATCGGGCTTAAAGGTGCCTTTTTATACTCGACACTCATTTTCGGCATCAAAATAAGTCACGTAATAGAAATTGACGAATATCAATTTTGATCAAGTGACTTAGGGAGCATATTGGCCGTATAACCGTACAACGTGATTAATCGCAGTTGAATATTCCCCTCTTATTCCATTGTAAGAAGGAAATATTCGAAGATGATTGATCAATTCTTACAGATTACGGCATATAAACGCCAATATTGGTTACAGCCAATATAAACGCTTCCTTAGACTTAGAAATACGATTTCGGCCAGATGGGAATGTTCATATATTACTGTCAGTTGACTGCCAGTACTGAGTATCAATCACTTTTTTCCTAGGATGAAAAGTGAAAAATTTCTCCATTACCTTTAATAATTAAAATTTTCAATTTTCACTTTCCATTCTAGAGATAAAGTTTCATGATTGATATTTTTCATAAAACTTAAACTACTAGGGAAAGGGGGGGGGGAGAATACGTCGAGCAAGATGTAAAGGACAGAATTTTTCTATCCTCTTCTATCCTCTTTTGGAGGAATGCTCAGAAAGAAGAAAAATTACCGAGCAGGACAAAAATATATCTTCTGTTTTTCAGATCTTGCTCACTTTTCAATCATTGCTTGAATAGGCCATTCCCTCTCTAGTGGTTTAAGCTCTATGCAGTATTGAAAATCTATAGTTCTCGTTACTATACGTATACTATATTGACAACTGGCAGTATATAGTTTCAGGCAGTATAGTTTCATTGAAACAAGACTATTGACGCTGAACTTTACACACACACACACACACACACACACACACACACACACACACACACACACACACACATATATATATATATATATATAC
>NW_012130069.1:476427-479220 GCF_000143395.1 Atta cephalotes | reverse complement strand
ACACACACACACACACACACACACACACACACACACACACACACACACACACATATATATATATATATATATACACTGATTGAGCATCAAGGAAAATTCGTGGCCGCAATTGATCAGCCGCCATTTTAGTTGGGACAATATTTGAGCGAATCAGAAACGTTCGCGCGCGCGCTGTGATCGATGTATCGATCAATGTATTATTGAAGTATGGAAATCTATATGGACATGAATATAACAAAAATAATGCCATTTAAAATTTATTAGTATAATAATATAATAGTATAATAATATAATAATAAATAAAATTTATTATTAGTTTAACAAAATAACATTAATAACACTTTTCATATCCTACATCGTTAACATATGTGCAGGAATTGATACATTTAACAAAATTTCCTATCTATGAAATACCTTTTTTACTTCTCTGCCCATACCCAGGCATTTTATGTTGATGCTTTGCACATTTTACAGTCACGCGATCTTATAATCTTTCAAAATAATCTTTCAAATATAATTCCGCACGGGATAAAATTGCTGACATATGCGTCTCACTAAAAAACGTAAGTGCGTATGAGCACCTGAAAGCTTTTGATTCGCTTTTATATTGACCAAATTAAAATAGTGCTAATCAATTAGTGCCACGATTTTTTATGCTTCACAGCGGAGATGCTCATTCTAGTTATATATAATTCAGATTATTGCATTTCCTTCGAAAAATATTTTTAAGTTACTATGAATGAGTAAATATATATAAAGATTACTGTATCAATCATTGAAAGTAAATTAACTTACTAACTTAATAGTTAGTCCATCAAATAGCACTTGCAGCGTCATTTTCAAGATTTTCAAAAAAAATACTTTACAACAATCGTAACACTTTACAAAAGTGAATTGTGTCGTTCTTGTAAATAAAAAGGAGTTTTCTACAAAGATTATTTAGAGTTAGTGTGTTTCAAGTTGTTGTGTTTCAAGTTTATAGAAAAAGTTGTTTTATTTTTAATTTAATCATTTGAATCGATCAAGATAAATATAAATTAACTTGATGATATTTTGAGTTACATCACTTTTGATGAATTATTCTGAATCCATTAAATTAATTATATTTTGTAGGATATCAAAATCGATTTAGAAAGGCTTTTAAAGATTATCAAACAATGATAAAAAATGATATTTGATTTTATTTTTAAATATATTCTTTTTGCCAATATTATTTGATTAGTTAATAATTTTCTATTAAGTTGAAATATAACTTTTCTGTTAAGTTGAAATAGTTTTTCTCTTTTTTGAAAAATTTAATTCTTTGAGTTATGTCACTTTTTTTAAGTAAAAAAACGCGATTGTTTGTATTTTTAAAGGATTCTTTGTTCGATTCGAGACATTGTTTTCGTTTCTTCAAATTTATTTAGAAATTTCATTATAATTTCTACATATAATATCCTCAATTTATTTGACTCGTATTTCTGTGAAACTATTTATAGTTTTTAAATTCCGATACTTTATCCTGAAGACAATTGTTGCATTTGTTAAATACATCAAAGTTGCTCTATTTTGAATCATTCGATTTCACAATTCGAATTTTAAGTTTCATCGAGCTCTAATCACCGACAGAACGATACGAAGTCAGGATGGCCGAGCGGTCTAAGGCGCTGCGTTCAGGTCGCAGTCCACTTCTGTGGGCGTGGGTTCGAATCCCACTTCTGACAATTCTTTTTTTTACTTGGAAAAAATTATGAGATATCGCAATGCTTAAATTAGAGGACAATTTGTATTTAAATATACATTTTATATTAAACATGATAAAAATTATACGCATGTATTAAATTCTATACATATATAAGCATTCTCAATTTTCTAAATGCAACGTTGCACTTTGCAGATTGACGCATGCACGGCAGATGGCTAACCACGGCTAACGTCAGAGACTGTCGTAAACATGGCGGATGGCGACTTGCTCGTTACTATTTCGGGTGCGGCGCTTTCGTTGCTGTTCTACGAAAATGTACGCAGTGTCGGCGAGCAGGTAAAACGAATTATATATCGATTTGTCAATAAAGTTTCATAATTTTCCGTTGCGCAGAAATGCTGTCTCCGGAAAACAGACTTGCTTCTACTGTCGTATAACCTCTGCGTATATACGCTTGCCAAGAGTAATGACGTTTCGTAATATTTGCAGATGGGCTTCCTCCTTGGCGAAGCGCTCGAATTCATCATTAAGACCTATACCGACTCCGACAATCAAGTGGAGACCATCAAGATTCATATTAGTGAGTACAGTCGTCTCGATAATCCGCATCTTTCATTCTTTTCGTGTAAACAACAAAAGAAAGAATCGAGTGCAGAAGGTGCATTTTGAACGACGACATCCATTTTTAATTGCAGCAAGTGTGGATAAAAAGAGCGTATTCCGAACGTATTTAAAATATTATTTTTATTTCAAGTCAATGAAAAAAACATTTACTGCCTTTTTATGCGTAAAACCAGATTTAAAACGATTTAAGATTCTCCTGTTGAGGTAAAAGCAGTGAAGTGTTTAAAGTGGGGCATGTTTTTTATTTTAAAGTCAAAAAATTTGATGAATGAAACTTAGATGCATTAAAGACCATGAAATAGAGATTAGAGTTCTAGGAATAAGATAATTTTAGTTCTCAGTTTGCTTCATTCTGATTGGTTGTATTCTAATCTTTATACTCTGATATGAATTTAAAGATGCACTGTATTATAATTACAGTGTATATATATATATATATATATATATATATATATATATATATATATATATATATATATATA
>NW_012130069.1:466847-476407 GCF_000143395.1 Atta cephalotes | reverse complement strand
TTTACTAGTTAGTTGGTTAGTTATTTAGTTACTTTACTTAACTTACTTACTACTATATATAATTAAGTAATAGTACTACTATATATTAATATATATATATATATATATATATATATATATATATATATATATATATATCTTTGAATCAATAATAACAATTTAAACGATTCATTGTAAATACAAAAATTCTTAACTATATTATAAGAGAAGTTTTACTTTGAAGTTATACAAATCTTTAACTTTATCAAAATGAATTTATAGGATAATTAAAATAGAAGACTAGCATATATTTCTGCACAAGAGAAGTATAATTATTTAATAAAAATTATATATATGAATAGAACAAATAATTATAAGTTAAAATAATAACATTTATGTGAATGCTATTATTTTAACTTATAATCATACTCTTGATAATAATGATTTTATGTTTTTTCAGAAAAAATAAAATATATTTAGATATTGAATTCATATATGTCATTCATAACTTAATTGAAACAAAATTTAGATATCTTTTCTACTATCTACATTGGGAAGACCAATCTAAAAATATAAATTAATAATATAATTTAACAACCAGAATAAGATAATTGATAAAACTTAATTGAAATCAAATGTTTAAATATCTTTTCTACTGTCTACATTGTTAAGAAGACTAATCTAAAAATATAAACTAACAAGCGGAATAAGATAAAACTTTATCAACTTCCTTGTGACTTGCTATTATTATTATTCTTATTTTTATTATTATTGCTATACTTTATCCTACTATTAAAAATAAACACTTTTAGATGTGGAAACCATTGTGACATGTCCTCTGAGTGATCTTTTGTACGACTCTAGTGGTCGGATCAACAAAGAGAAATTGAAGGATTTTGTGCGTGATAAGAGCAAGCAGGTGATTGGTTGGTTCCGTTTCCGCAGAAACACTAGTAGCTTGATTCCAACAATGAGGGACAAGATATTGCATAAGCAGTTTGCCTCGCATTTCTCCAGTATAAATAGTTGTAGGGAAGATTTCTTCCTTACTTGCCTCCTCAACGCGTCTATCTCCGAAACACGTGGCACCCACAAGTTCCGACATGTGTTCTTAAGGCATAAACGAGGGTTAGCATCACATATTACAAATTTGAAGAATTCAAATCTAAAAGGATCTTGTTTAAATTGGTAAAGCAGCTACCCTGCTAAGCGATTGAACGTGATTGGTTCTCTTACTTATAAATCTAATCAATCAACCGCTTGGCGAGTAGACTGTTAGCCGCTCTATCCAACTTAAACATGGCCAATCTTTAATCTGAATCTTCCTTTTGAGTATTAAAATTGTAGTAAAATTGTCTACAGCAATTTTTATACAAATAATTATTTAAGATATAAATTATATAATATAAATAATAGACAATAAAATGAGTATAAATATTTTTATATATTTCGAAAAAAATAAATGCGATTAAAGTTTTTTTTATGTGACATGTGCAATTTATACTTTTAGGATGTTTGAGCCGATTCCTTTGAGAATAAATAATTTAGGTGATGATGCATCTAGACACGATGGCTCAGATTATAAGCCAACACCTGTTAAGAAATCTGCACGCTTACCTGATGGGTTCACCGAACTGATAGAATCTTTAAAGTGAGTAAATATTTATCAGTGCAGCAACTATTAAATAATTGTGTTAAATTATGCATTTTGTATTTCTCAAAATTGAAAAACATTTTTATAATTTTTGTTTATTAATGTATGAAATCTAATACAATATTTGATTGTCAGAGGATATTTATTTTATAAAAGTATTTTGCAAAATTGATTTTTAGATTATCTAATATTTCAACATTGTAAAATAATTATGTTATTAATTAGATAAGTATTCTTTAGGTTGGATATGACGAAGAAAAGTGGATTAGATTCCGCTATGATGATCCAGAAAGCTGCCGAACGGCATTTAATGTCACTGATTCCTAAAGTATGTGAGTCCGATCTAGAAGTAGCTGAATTGGAGAGGCAAGTGCGCGAACTGAAAGATAAGATCGCAGCGCAGCGATTGATCAGGAAAATGAAGATGAATGGTGAGAGTTACGAGAGAACTTCTAAAACAAATAGGGAGAATTGTTTTTCAGAGAAAATCGATTCTTCGACAAAAGACGAGATGAAAATCAGCGATGACATGCGTCTCCAAAAGGAACAAATCCCATCTTGTGTATGTATCATCTTAAAAATTTGAATTAAGCATAAAATATTCTTAAGGAAGTTCTCGCGCTACTTCCTAGTAAATAGACAATTTATTCATAATAATACGTAAAACAATTAAAATAATGAAAAAAAAGATTACAATTGTATTATACATAATTATTGTTAATTTTTTATGTTACTAAATATTTTCAAAATGACAAAAGTTTAAGATGCTCATTTGATGTATACGCATCATCTATTTGGCATATATCTAGCTTTTTTCATTGAAGAATTTAAATTTCTTGTAAACTGTATGTGATCAATTTAAATGAAACTTTATGGGAACAATCTTAAGTGTTTACTTTATAACTATAACGATTTTTAAATCACTGTCTTATGCAAGTGTCTTAATTTAAAAGAGAATAACTAAAAAAAAATAATTGCAGAATAAAGTTATACCTCCAACTTGTAATGTAAAATTCTATAAATTTAGAATTAAATATCTTTAAAATGGTATGGCAAAAGTTCATGAAATTTTTTTTAGATATTATTGATATTATTAACGTTTGTTACATATATATTATAGATTTGTCTTATACATCAAACGCGAGAACCTCCTCTAAGTCAATCACATATTTCTCAATTTATAGATTTTTTTATAAATTTTTAAATCGATATTTTTTAGTAAAAATTTAATGCAGGTGCAATTTTCTCTATTTTTTAAATATTTCAGATATAAATATTGTTAGATATTACACTAAATTTTTAGAATTTTCAAAAATTGCAAACTCTAAAACAAATAAATGTTAATTTCAATGCAAAATGTTATCCTAGGCTCAGCCAGTTACTTCTAATAATTGGACACAGTCCCGCAATACCGCCGCTTGTATCGCTAAAAGCGTTATAAATCAGGAAAAAATACGTCGCTCGGGACGTAGCAATCTACAGGAAGATAGCAATCAACAACAAGATGTTACGCAGAACTCCCTCTGTACTAACAGTAGACGTCCCGTTCCGGAAATTGTCACTGAGTCAATCTGCCAAGATAATGAGACAAGCATGAGTAGAGGTAGAGGTCGAGCTCGAGGTAATCCTCCTGATTTCATGCCAGGAATGAAGAAAGTACGTCGTAATCCAAACACATCCCAGATGCATTCTCGAGAAAGAAGCATTACTCCGGAACAAGATTTCTCTGATGCCGAATGTTCTGCTGCTGTATCCCTTAGCTCCCCCGTTCTCAGGTGAGGGGCTAGGGGCAAAGAAAACAAGTAGGAAAGGAAAAGAAATAAGAAGATCGTTAAAAATGTATCTTCTTGAAAAATGAGATCTAATTGAAAAACAAAGAAAAAATTTCAGAAAAAAATACTTTTATTTATTTATATATTAATTAAATAGAAGGAATATATTATAGAAGTTTTTTTAGAAGAAAATTTCTATGAGATAATTGTTTTTTTTTTCCAATGAAAGAAATGACTTTTTCTTCAAGTTTTCAATAAACAAAATAAATTACGAACAAAATTTTATTGATGTAATATTTATATCTGTATAGCACATAAATTTAGCTGCATAAATTTGTTTTTTTCAATAGTACTTAATTTTATCCCAGGTCTTGCCAGGTAAAAAAGACAGATCTGGACAAATGCAACACAAGGAAGTCATTGGACATTTAAGTGGAGAAACCAAAGCCTGGAAAAATTATGCTTTCAGGTTCTCTCAAATTTTTTTTCTGAAATTTCAAATGTTCAAAAATTCGAAGATTTGAAAGAATCTGAAAAAAATATAAAGAACAAAGATATTCTAGTATTATAAAAAGTGCAGAATTGAAGGAAATTAAAAAAAAATCTAAAAATATCTTAGAAGATAAAAATTTAAAGAATTTAAAAGAATTAAAAAAAATGTAAAGAAAACTGTGTTTGATTTCTTGAGAGAAGAATATGTTTACTCGACGATTTTTGTATCGATTATTCTATTTATAGGTGCCTTAAATTTTGCGAAAAAATTCGAAAATAATTAAAGGTTCGACAAAAGATTAATAATCCATTTTGTTTCTTATTTCATATTCGTCATTTGGTTTATATCGTTTATTGTGCCATTAAATATCTATAATGAAGTTAAATATGTTTTATTATAAAATATGTAAGCTTTTAATTAATATGCACTGATTATTACAATAAATATATTTTGTAAATAAAGGGCGCAAAATGATTGTTCATTTTGTGCTGTATAAATAAAACAATTGATAACACTTATGATTAATTACATAAATTAAATCATTTCCTAATTAGTTCTTCATCTACAAATAGAAATATATATGTAGCATTTATGCACGATATAAATAAGCAAAATTTTTAATAAATAAGGAAAGCTTTCCATTGTTAATCTCGTTATTGAAATTGGTTATTTCATATTGATTAATATGAAAATATTAAATTTGAAATGTCGCAATTTTGCAATTGTGCATTTTTATCATATAAAGGGTGAAGTTTTAGAAAAACAGTTTTATAATCTACAACCTACAACGACTAAAAAGAAAAAAAAAATGAAATTAATATCAAAAGCGAAGATCCAAAATTGTGCAAATGTATAAGTGTTTAGGAATCTAAATATCACAGAGAAATTGAAATATCTTAAGATACTTTTGGAGAATTTAAAATTGAAGACGTATGGAAGTTTAACATTGAAATTCGAAAAATATCGATATTGAGAAAATTAAGTTAAAATTATACAGACTAAACTATTTATTTAGAGCAATTTTAGAATATATCCGCAAGATTGTTTGGCACCCCGGTGACTTCCCAGATGGTGGCTGCCAGTCTGCGAGAATGTTCCAGAACGCAAGTTGATGTAGTCAGTCCTAAGTGTACACAGTATAGTTCATAGATTCGTACTTTGCTCGGCGAGAGTTTCGGAAAACACGTTTCGGTTAATTTTCTGCACATAAAAAGAGTTAGATATTTGAATTTTTCATGACATATATAAACTTTATACCATTTTATTAATATAAAATAAATTTTTACTTTTAATAAATATATTTTTATATTTTTAATTACAAATTAAATAAAAAATATTTAATTAAAGAATTTAAATTTAAAATATAACCTGTAATAATCTCCGCAAAGTATGCCTGGTACTGGGAAATTTTTCATGACGTAGTTAAGATAAACTTTACATTTCGGTGGTGAACATCCCTGTAGATAAAAAGATTATTATAATATTTATTTACATATATATCAATATTTTATGTTATTTTAGCATAATATAAAGTATGTCGTAATGTAAACTTTAATTTTTTGTTAAAATTACATATAAAATATTTATGGAATAACAGGTAAAATTCATTATATATATATATATATATAAATTAATGAATTTTATCTGTTATTCTATAAATATTTTATATGTATATATTTTAATATATTTTAATATAATAAATAATTTAATAAAACTGCACATACAGAATTATCTTCAAACCATAAAAAGTAAGAGTAATTGAATGTAGTGTCTTTCCACATAACTGACAGATGACCCTCTTGTAAATGCATTCTACTTTGCTCAACCATGTTCCAAATCTATATAAAAATAAGAAATATTTCTGTATAAACTTATTTATAATTCCGTCAGGAGCTATTTGTAGTTACATCTTTTAATCAATGCGTGAATGTTACATATTTATGTTATATACTACTTATATGTATAAATTTAAAAAATTGAAAACAGAATTAACATTAAAAATTTTTGATATTAATAATTAATTTTATCTTGATTAATTTATTATCTCGATAGAACTTACTTTTTTCATTGTGAGAGCGAGCGTTTCCGTGCTAGTAAAGTCAAGCGTAGGCGCCACAAGTCTATGGGTATTTCTGTCAATATAGATGAAATGCACTAGACCTGGAAACTCCTCAAGATATTTGTTGATAGTTAGGGAAGTTCTTGTGGAAAAACGCATAACATTAAGGAGATATACAAAATAAAAAATTACACATGCAATAATGTTCTAATTTATATGTAAAAATTTAAGTAATTTTTTTTAATTTAAATTTTTTTAAAGAAAAAATTATATAATTAAAATTTTGTATATTAATATCATTCTTTTATTGTTATAATACGATTCTTTTATATAAAAACTTTATATTAAATCGTTTTATAAATAACCTAAAAAAAAATTTTAGATTTAAGGAATATAAACTTTATGAAACATTAAAAAAATTGATTAGGAAAGAAAAGTCAATCGTGTCTCTTAAAGTTTAGAAAAGGATATGATCCTAGCGTGAAATTTTTTAGAGCTTTGACTTTCAGGAAGTCACTAAAATCATTTAGCTTTTGTCTCACAAGTCTGCCAACCGTTGTCAAAACATCAATTCCTTGTTTCAGAAAATTCTTGTCAAAACAAGTCAAACGCAATAGTTCTTTCAAAGTCTCTACAAAGCCAGAAGTATTAGCTTCAATCTGTAGGACCACTTCGGGATCTCTGGAGCGCAGAAGATCACTATACTTTTTTCGGACAAAATCCCATTTGGTTTGCAATCTTTTCTGACACATATCGACATCATTTCCGACATTCGAACGATTCTTTTTAATTCCTTCTAGCACTTTTTTTATCGCTACATCGAGATGCTCAAAGGCTGGTTTCATCTCATCGATGTCTCGTTGAAACTGCAGATTGTTTATTAGATTTAAATAATGGAAACTGTCGCATAAACCTGAAGAAATGGACAGATTTGTAGCTTCAACGATTGTTATCAAGTTAATGGAATCTGATAATTCGAAGACATGAACTGCATTGGCTGTATAGTTATGCTGGCAGCCGAGGAGAAACGATTGGCTGTAGAGATCATCGTCAGTTAAGGATGAGAGACCTTCGTTCACAGAAGATTCCCTGGAACCTCCTACAACAAATAAAAGCTAAGTATAATCTATTTAAATTAAAAGTTCATCCTTTTCATTCACTAAAAAATTTTCATTATACCAAACAAAAATATATATCCATTACCAAAAATAACTGTGCTGCAAAAACCTACTAAAGAGATCCGTTATGTCCTCTGAAGTAGGAGTGGCCAGTTTAGCTCCGAAGTTTAATTTCGTTTCATCGCTTTTCAAAACGCTGCTCTCTGGTAACAAAATATCATCGCAGCAATTATCGTTGCTTTCCGACTGATTTTGCTTTCGCTTTTTATTCACTATCCAGCATAGCAGGATCATCAACAAAATGTCCGAAGCATATAAATCATGAGCATTCTTGCTGGAATACAATGAGAGAAACTTTGACCCCACTAGGAGCAGCAAATGCAGATTGCTAAATTCAGACTGTGAATTTTTCAGCTTGTCGCAGGCATCATGCAACACCTTGAGGACCGAAGATGCTACTTCCGCATTCACAGACAACTGTTCCACTGCTTCGGTCAACATGCTTTGTTCACAATTTCTTAGATTAGACCACGCATCCAACAGAGAAGATACTAAACACATCTTCTGCCAGTTGGTCTTTAATCTATAAAGATCAAAGCAATTAGTCAGTCATTGTAACTATCATTGTAGCTATTTTATTAATGATCATTATCTAGTCTCACAACATATAGAATACTACAATTCTTGACAAGTAGAAATTTGCTAAATTTTATAATCTTAAAGATTAAAAAAAATTTTTTTAATGCAATCTATTATATTAAGTTATACCAAGCAATTAAACATTTTGTATATTTTTTTATTTCATTTATCTACTGTCAAGGTTGGATATGTATTTGAAATTTTTGTATTAAATATAAAAATATTTGTAATTTATATAATAAGATTAATTGCCAATCTTAGTATCTGAAGTATAAAATATAAAAATATAAGAATATAAAATATACTTTTATGCGCAATGAAATACAAAATATAAAATACTTTTATGTTTTGCTGAAACACAAAATATAATTAGTTACAAATACTGTTTTTCAAATAAAAAAAAAATATTTCAAATACATGCTCAGCCTTGTCTATTGCATCCTATCAATTAATCTACTAGCTGTATACTAACATTGCAATATCTGGACCACACACGTGTTGTACAATAGATACGCATACTCCTAGCGTATGTCTCATGAGCTCTACATCTTTTGCAGCAATATACATGAATGTATAGCCAATGTACTCATCAAATACCATGTTAGTTCCATCTTGGAACTTCATGGAAGTATAGGAATTTCCGAACTGTGAAGCCATCACATGTTGTGAGGTGACTATGGGTGAAAACAACTGCATTATGATGTTGGGACTTGGTATAGAATTTTCTAAGTCTGTGATATCCTATAAGAAGTACTTATTGTTATTCTTTAAAAAATTAACACTAACACTCTATTGCATACGAATATTTCATTGCTACCTTGAAATAATTTTTTCGTAGTCTTTTCATTCCTTTCTTAAATATTCAGAGAATAACTATACAGTTGTAAGGCTCGATTGCATCAATATTAATTTGATTTTAAGCAAGGTTTAAAACTCTCTTTATATCTCTGTCTCTTTTTAGGCTTTAAAACAAGATAGAGTTTTAAGTCTCATTTAAAGTAAAAGTAACATTAGTGCAACCGGATCTAAGAGGTTGTAAAACTCACAAAATTAATCATTACATCATTGTTATCTGAAAGTTATCAATTACCTTATCACCATCGAGCAGTCCCTGCATCCTCGCCAGCTTCAAAATATGGCTTGCAAATTTTTTATTACATTTTACAAATAACACATCATTCAGATGGTCAAATATCAATATAGCTCTCATCTTGCTTTTGTGATTTTAATGTGTAATTGTCATGTCGTGTATCTCTAGTGTAAATAGAACTCCGTTGGATATTCTTAATGAACATGCAAATACGCTGCTTATTACTTATTATTGTTTACCTCATTCGCTTTAAAACATTTAGGTTTAGGTCATTTTGACATTGACAATTATCGACATCACCGTTATTGACGTCGTGAAATTTACCGATCATCGGTACTTTATTTCGCAACTTTGGTACTTATTACTCTAAATTTTTATGATTATTCTACAATGTGCTTTTTGTTTCTTGTTTCTTGCTTGTTGCTTTTTGTTTTCTTGCTTCTTGTATTCTTGTCACATAGAACCAAGAAATATGTCGTGTTCACAATTTGTTTTTTCTGAATTACTGAAGAAAAATGGTTCACTGAGACCAATCACAAATCAGTATTCAAAGTGCATTCTCATGTTACTACATTCTTTGGCTAATGATGTTTAAATCAATTTTTACGAAGACCTAGTTAATGTATGAATCATGGTGTAACGTAAATCAAGTAATAAATAAATGTAATTCGTTAATAGATAATTGTAACCAGTTTAACCACAAGTAATTTATTTTTTAATAGAGATATTGAATTATATATATTAGGTGTAGTAAAA
>NW_012130069.1:461518-466053 GCF_000143395.1 Atta cephalotes | reverse complement strand
CTTGAGATAAAAGTTGACGAACTTCTGAAGAGACAAGGAACACGCAACAAAAAACATCATTGTCGAGATAAAAGTGTACAAAGAAACAGAAGCAAGAAACAGGGAAACAAAAAACACATTGTAGAATCGGCTTTATGATTATTCTACAATGTGCTTTTTGTTTCTTGCTTTTTACTTTTTCCCTCTTTATCGTTTTATCGATAATTGTATTTCTTGCTGTGTTTCCTTTGTTTCTTCCGAAGTTCATTAACTTTTATCTCGAACGACATAAAACAAAAAACCTGATAAGAAGCAAAAAACAAGAAATAAAAAAATAGCAAAAAGCAAGAAATGGAAACAAAAAAGCACATTGTAAAATAACCATAAAGCTTATTCTATATGTACTTTTTGTTTCCTGTTTCTTGGTTTTTCTATTTTTTACATCTTGTCTTTTTGCTTATCCGATTTTTTTGTTGTTATCGCCTGAGATAAAAGTTAACAAACTTCGAAAAAAACAAGAAATATATAGCAAGAAATACAATTATTGATAAAATGGTTGCAAAGAAGAAGAAAGCAAAAGATAAAAAACAAGAAACATAAAACAAAGAGCACATATGTAGAATAAGCTTAAAGTAAAAAATCAAATTCTCAAAAATGATTAAAAAATCAAAAAACAAAGTAATAATTAAATACAATTAAAATTCCAAAAACGAATTCTTAGAGATTAAAAAATCATGAATCATATAAATTTAAACTTTTAAAAATCAATTAAAACAGAGAATATAATAAAGATGATTTAATTAAAATTCTATGAATTATGAAATAAAAAATTCTTATAATATTTCAATTCTGCAGGTTCAAATAGCGATAAAAATTAAAAAATTATATTGCATTGTGTATATGTGTGTGATGACTACATGTAAAAAGATCAATTTAGTCAATTAATCGATAAATCCTGGGTTTATAATTCCAAACTATTTTACATTAAATTAATCGGAAACTTATGAATAAAGGAAAACACAGTGACTCATTTCATTCATATTTTAATTATTCACTATTCATTTATGCTATGTTTACATACAAAAATTACTCCATTTAGTCTATTTTATTATAAAATAAGTTTTTAATTACATCTACATCCTAAAACATATCCCAGCAAACAAGAATGGAATAAAATGGATTGAAATTTTTTTCTATCCGAATTTTAAATAGTGAATACTTTTTTTTGGATTTAATTGGATTCAATTGGATTCAATTGGATATAATTACATTGAAAAATTGCATTTCCTATTCAAAATTTTAAATTGAAGTATTCATAATGCACAGAAAAAGCTAATATTATTTTTAGATTGAAAGGTATAGAGATATGCTCCATGCTATTCTTATGAATAAAAATGCATTCAGGATTGAAAAGCATTCATTTTAATATTCGTGAATCAATATTTCTGAAAATGTGAGTCCATTTCAATTCATTGCAATTTTCATTTGCTTGGATTTTCAATTATTTCGATTAAATATAAAAAAAGAAATTTAAAAAATGAAAATTAAAGATTTAAAAATACGAAAAAAAATTCTTAATGAAATTTGAAATGATGCGCGTTATTTCAGTAAAAATACAATTAAAATTTAGATAAAACACATGATCGTTAATTAATATATCGAATTTCAGTTCATCATGTTAAAAATATTATTAAAAGTGTTTTTGGACATTATATCGATTATTGTGGATTCCAATTCCTCTGCCATTAAAAAATCCTGTAAAATCCATTTGTATTGTATCAATCTAAATATAAATATTAATTACATGATGCAAGCTTACTGAGATAAGGTTGTTGATGATATATATTCGTCGGTGGAAATGGCATAGGGAGTACGGATCCTGGAAAAACAGGTATAAGCATGGGTGGTGTCGGTACTCGAGGCATCGGCATCAGCAAAGGTTTAGGTAACCGCTAAAATAAATATCGGTTTGTAGAAATAGTTACTTAAATATATGATAAACTGCTCGATACTACTTCAGGTGCAGTTCAATCCCGTATATTTTATATTCTTTTCGACATTGATTGAAACAAAAGCATTATTTTCTTTTCTGAACATTAAAATTAGTTGAACTTACTATGTAGGAGCTATAGAAGCTATCCGAGGAAGAGTGTAACTTTGAAGATACACGATTATCTAAATTGCATGATTGATCAGAATAATTTCTTTTAGATGAAAATTTACTTATTTCGTTATTGTCTCTCTTTCTTTCTCTATCTCGTTCACCGGTTGGTGAATGACTTCTAAAAGAGAAAAATACTTTTATATTCTCGTTACACAATAAAAGTTTTACATATTTTATTAAAATTATAACTTCATTAAAATAACTTCAGTATAAACACAGAAAAATTTGCATTCTACAATAATATACGAGTCCGCCATGCATGCATAACTCTCTAAACATAATTTAAAATGTTTGAAGATGACTCAAAAATACAAAATATAAATAATAGGGAGCATACAGTCACAACGATAGATGTTTAAACGAAAGTTATATATTTAAAATTATCATATAAAAACATTTCGATTAAAATTTGACCATCATCAGTATATCAAGTTGATAAAAAATTAATTAATTAAGCAAAAATCGCTAGTCGAAAAGATGGTAAGACAATATCAAGATGACAAATAAAAAAAATATATATATAAATATACATAAAATTCAAATAATGATCGCTAGTTAAAAAGATGGTAAAACAATTTTCCAATCGCTTATAGTACGAGTTAATAGAGTAAATTGTAGTCCAGAAAATTAACCAATATTTAAACGCTTCTAAAAGCGAATAATCTGTTACATTTCTGAATTTAACATTTTCTTTTATTTTTAAATTGCTTGTATCTATTTATACTTTCTTTTTCTCATTTCTTTATATCCTTAATAATTAAGTTTTATTTTGTACCTGTAATGAGATCTCGACTGATCTCTAGTGAAAGATGCACTATAATGTAATGAACTTCTATTTCTTCTTTCATTTCTATCTCTATTTTTCTCTTTGCATTCCCTTGTTGAACTATGTCGCCTTCTGGAACGTAAGAAACTCTAACTTCATTTATGTATAATACACATATATTATTTATATAATACTTATAAAAATTATTGAAATTCTTATAACCTTTCAATTATGACAGATTTTCTCTAGAGTTTAAATAATAATAATAATAACTTGTTGAGTGCAATATAAATTAAAAATTAAGAAATAATAAGATTCCATACAAACAACATTTATTATAAAAATGTAATCATTACTTATCATTTAGCAATTTATTAATTCATTAATGAAAAAATTGGGACTAACCTGTCGCGACTGTATCTTTTATTATCATCTATTCCATCACTTCGACACATAGTTGACTTGTATGAACTAGAATCACTGTATTAATGTGTTGTTAGTAACATGTGCAGTAAATTACAATTACTGCAGTATCATTGTTTACAAACTTAATGAAATAATTATTAAGCCATGAATAACCGATTTTATATTTATGAGTTATATATTTATAATTGGAAAATAAAAAATTGTAAGATTATCAAGATTTATATTAAATATAAAATATAATCTTAAAAAATATAAATTTAAAAAATATATAACTATACACAAAAATTTTCAGATAGATTGACAATAAATAAAATCAGATTCAATAACTAACAAAACAAGATATGTAATTCAGTTAGCAAAGTGACTATTTTAATATCAAGACAACGACAAATAACGTCAGCTAGCTACTTGGATGCCTCGATGACAAATAACTTTATATCCATAACACTCATATTCATGTATAGCTGGAAATAAAAAATTAATAAATTTAAAATAAACTTAACTGCACAATTCGTACATAATTTAAAAAAAAATTTCCAGATACATGTAATGAATATGCTTATTTGATTGCTTATTGAGCATGAATATATTCAATAAGCAATAAAAGAAATGAAAACATTCTTTGTTAAGAAATATTTAAATAAATTCAAACAACTTTATATCCATAATATATTAGCATGTTTAATACATACTCTATCCAGAAAGTAAAATTATGTTTATAACCGTAAAAATAATTTCGAAGATCTATGATTTTTCGCTTATAATAAAAAATTTTATATATTTACAAAGTTCATATTAATAAAAAATATATATTCACAGATTTCTTGGAATGTTGTGACTAATTTAATATTGAATATTACCAATATACATCAATATAAAAATCATTATTTTTTCTCTAATAAATTTATAAAATATAATTTTTACTTACATTGTTTTATTTTAGATTTACTGAATAAATTCTTATCTATCTAGATATCTTTTTTTTCCTCCTTTCTTCTCAATTTGTACTTTCACTACTCTTTTTTATAATATTAATATATATATATTCTCTTACCTGTTATACAAAATTTACCTGATCTACAAATTTTTCATTAAATGGCTTCTTTTCACCAATTTGGACCTTGCTGTAAATTTTATAATAGATAATAAATGCAAAAATTATAAAAATACAATACTACAATATATATGTATATACATATA
>NW_012130069.1:460098-461498 GCF_000143395.1 Atta cephalotes | reverse complement strand
TATATATATATATATATATATATATATATATATATATATATACATAGAGAGAGAGAGAGAGAGAGAGAGAAATTTGAGAGAGGACATAATGGCCCAAAATCTGTAACCGCGCACTACTGCCCTCTAACAAAGTGGATGTAAACTAAATAGTAACATCCACTTTTTTTAGGGTACATCGGCTAGAAATGATAAATCGATATTTGGTTCATATATATTCTTTGCACTTTTTATTGTATAGACAAGGATTTTGTCTGTACAAAATTCAGTAATTCGCCAAAAGCTTCATCTACCTGATTATCTTCATTTTCTTTATCCGACATCCTATTTTTTTTTATTATGTTATATTGGTTTGTTCCGGAAAATTCGTGCCGATTTTTGATAGATAGCGTGAAGGACAAATCTGAGTATATCAGAACGATTGAAAACAAATAACATGCGTACATATCATAAGAGATGGTACTTCATACTTGGAAAAAAATTTGGTTGCGATACGTTAATTTTGTCAGTTTTATATGTCTTTGAATATGGAAGAAGTGCATTTTAGGCATTTAATTGCTTTTCTTTTACCGGAAAGAAAATGCCAAATAAGATATATGCTATTTATGATGAAGGTGTTGTAGCTGAAAGAACTGTGCGGAAGTGGTTTGCTAGGTTTAACTGGTGATTTCAATCTTGAAGATCAAGAACGGATAGGCCCTCCACTACAGATGAAGATTAGATTAAAACACTGATCGAGAATAACCCACGCTATATGACACGTAAATTAGCAGAAATGTTGAATATATATATCAAAATTCATCATCCACGAGCATTTTGTGAAGCTTGGCTACATAAACCGTTTTTGTATGGATTCCCCACAATTTAACGGAGAAAAATCTGATGGATCGCATTTCCATTTGCGACTCGCTCTATAAACGCAACGAGGAGATTTTTGAAGTAAGTAGTGACGGGGGATGAAAAATTGATCATTTACAATAATGTTGAGCGAAAAAGATCTCGGGGAAAACGGAATGAACTACCTTTAGCCACCCCAAAAGCCAGTCTTCATCCAAAAGTCATGCTCTGTGTTTGATGGGATTGGAAAGGGATCCTGTATTATGAGCAAACTTTTAGCAAACAACGAGACAATAAATTCAGAGAAGTATTGTTCCCAATTAGACGAATTAAAGACAGCAATTGAACAAAAACGTCTAGAAATAGCGAATCGAAAGGGCGTCGTGTTTCATCAAGACAATGCGCGACGTATATAATATGTCTTTGATAATTCAAAAAAGTTGGAGCTTGGTTAGGATGTTCTATCCCAATTCCATCATATTCACTAGACCTCGCGCCCTCTGATTTTTACCTATTTCAATCATTACAAAATTCCCTTAATGGAAAAAGCTTCAACTCTTTGGTCG
>NW_012130069.1:453578-455682 GCF_000143395.1 Atta cephalotes | reverse complement strand
AACAGAATATTATTTAAAGTAGTAAAGATACCTAATACATACAGAAAAAGAATATAATAATTATATAATTATATATATAATTTTATACTTATCTTACATATTTTTTTTCTTACTGGAGTACTTCATTCGTTATTCTCATACATGTAGCATGGATATAATACCTATATCTATAATTATTATTTCGTAATTTTCAAAAATTACAAATAAATATTACAATTTATAATTCGACAATAATTTCGACAGTAAGTAGTTCTTCAAAGAATTCAATACATTCGATTCTATATAAAATTATTAATTCATTCATTTTTAAGAAAATTCTGTAATATATTGAACAAACTACGTAAACACTAGAGAATTTAATAAGTAAAAATATAATATAAAAATAATAATGAATAGAATAAATAAATGAATGGAAAAACATATATCTTAGAATGTTCTTTAGTGTATTAATATTTTAAAATAAAACGTTTCTTCAAATCAGTTTTTGTAAACTGATGATTTTTGTAAATTACGAAATAAAAATCAATATTCCCGATTCAATTTTAAATCATTCAGTCACTTTTAATTAGTCTTTACAAATTATAAGAAATATCAGAAAATAAGAAAATCACAAAGTTGTTAAAGAAACATACCTACTATCTATATGCTTAACGCCTCGAAAGAATAAAGAAAAACAAGAAATATAGAGAAATATGAATAATACCGTATTGTTGAGATAGACAGATTAGCATAATCCATTAGAATAAAATATCTTGTGAACTGATTAATTTTTTTGATAATTTTATATTAAGATTTCATATATAAAATTATTTATTTTTCATATAAAAATGTAATTTAATTATTTAAAAAAATCATATATAATTTTATATAAAGGAAATATTGATTGATTTAATAAAAATTTTATAAAAATATTTTAAAAATTATGCTATAAAATAAGTTAATATCATATCTGCCTTCAAAAGCAATAGATATTTAATTGAAAAACATTCTATTAAAAGTTAAAAAATGATTTTATATATTTTTTTTAATTTCGTCATTTCTTTTTTCTTCACCTCATTTATGTAAAATGCACGTACAAGTGCATATAAGCAATACTCAATATACATCCACATAAATTTAATAATTTAGTATATGTGTACACGTATGTTCATTAACATACATGTGCATATATTAAGTGGGAAAAAGTTCGTAGCGTTTTTAAATACCATCTAATCAGAAAAACGCCACGAATTTTTTTCCACACCTAATATGTATATGTAATAAATATTATATATCCATAATCTTATATGTTTATATATGTACCCATACAGCACAAATCAATCTAATAATATTGAAGCAACATTGTAAACATTGCAACAATGTTGCTGCAAATTTTATGCTATATAGGAAGCAATACTCAATATATATCGTATATAATATATCTCGTGCCTCATAACTCTTAATTAATATTTCTGGAAGTGAAAGAAGATAAAATTTTAATCTAAATGTTTTCCTAATTTTGGCTCAAATCATTATTTATCAAGTTATTAATGATTAAGGTTGATCAACAAGATTGATCAGATTGCGCCCAGCCGGAATACGAAGGAGTACATCATATCAAAGAACTCCTCGCTCTTATTGTACATTCTCCCGATTACAATTTTATTATAATTTTTCATATTGACTAAATCTAATCTGATCGATCAACTTTAATCGTTAATAACTCGGTAAATAATGATCTAACCCAAAATTGGGAAAGGAACTTTTAGTTTAAATCTACATAAGACGCAAAATTAAAATTTCATCCTTTTTCACTGCCAGAAATATTAATTAAGAATTGTGGGACATTCTATATATTCATATATGATTGCGAAATTAGTCGGTCGAACAATTTGAAGAAATCATCGATATATAGCCGATAATTTCATAAAATTGTAAATTTAAATGTAAACTGAGAAAACAATTTTTGTAAATTAAACTTCAGAGTCAAATGTATTAAAATATTTAAAAATTTCTATATACATATGTATGTATATATGTATAAGCAATACTCAATATACACACACACACACACACACACACACACACACACACACACACACAACAAATAATATAGTATACATAC
>NW_012130069.1:428150-453558 GCF_000143395.1 Atta cephalotes | reverse complement strand
ACACACACACACACACACACACACACACACACACACACACACACACACACACACACACACACACACACACACACACACAAAATAATATAGTATACATACATATCTGTATATTACAAATTTAATAATCAATACATACCAATAATGGTGGATTATATCATCATTAAGACTTCTGCTTGTAGAAGCATTCTTCCTACTTGTTGACAATTCCTTTTCTAAAACCAAAGTAGCCCAAACATATCTTTTCAATGTCTTCTCAGTTGTTATATTTAATTTGTATTTTATAATCCAGATATGTAATTTTATTTCATTTTACAGATATAAAGAAAAATTGTTTCAAAGAATATATATGTTTGTACATAAAAATGAAATCATTACATATATAATTATACTAAATTGATGCAAAATAATTTTTTTTAATAAGTATATAAATACCCAATTGCTCATCTTGTGAGAAAGTGATTTTCCGTATTTCTTCAGATTTTTCTATTTCAATACGTTTGAATATTGGACATGCACCTTCATCTATAATTAATCATTTTTTTAAATTTATTGCATAAATTATACGAAAGTCTTCATTGACAAAATTAGAATTCTTCATCATGTTGAAATTGCAATTCTTCATTATTATGAAAATATTTAATTTGATCATATAATAACATATCACATTTAATATTAATAATATATCATTAATAACTAATTTTTCCATGATAAAAATATTAAATAATTATAAATATCACAAAGCTGACATGTTTTACCTTGTCTTCGCGGAAGAATTATATCATTTGGATTTATAATATCACATTCGATATTATTTGATGTAGTTTGATAATTTGTTGAAAGATTGTCTGCTTTAATAGTTATTTTAAGTTTTTTCATATCAGTTATACTTTCTGGACCATTAAATATCACTGATGTTTTCCATCTAAGGTTATTTAAAAAATAATATATCAATTTTAAGACATTCTTTTTACATTAAAAGTCAAAATGAAATAAGTTTAAGAAGAACATTAAAGTTATGTTCAAATCGGGTGCAATTACATTTAATCCTTACAAAACCATGCTCAATTTGGCCTCATCCCTACCATTGTGGATCATTAAAATCCATTCGTTTTTACCTACTTAAAATGGTTCAAAAAATCTCTAAAAATTCACAAACATACATTCAACTTTCTAGAATAAATAATAAATGTTTAAACTTCGTTTTGGAAAATAAAATGTAATATAAGTTATAATTACCGAAACACTTGTAAGTTGGAAAAAAATAAAGAATCGCTCAGTTATTACAATAGATGACCCATAATAGTAGAGTAAGGGATAATACTACATTTTATATTATATTTCTGATACTATTTATTATTATTTGCAAATTACAAAATTGTTATTTTTTTGCAAACTATTCAAATATATTCCATATAGCTTAATTATTAATATTTAATTCAAAATTTCTATATCTATTCTGTTATTACTCTTTAGAATGCTCATAGTTAGGAGAACTAGTTTTTCTTCGTTGTGGATTATTGCTCTTGCTTTGCTGTAAAGACTCTTGCTTGTCAGAGTTTTTCATTAATTCAGCTTGTTTCCTTTTTTCTTCATACTCATTAATCTTTCTTGATCTTAGTTTTTCATATTCTATCAAACGCTCTTGATCACGATGCCATTTCTCTCTTTTCAACCTTAATCTTTCTAACTGTTCTGATGTGAATTGCCACTTTTTGCGAGAATCCATTGTTATCGCTATAAACATGCAGCCATAGAACAATAAAATATTTTTTTAATTTTATAAAAAGTTAAACAGAATTTGTTAATGATTCAATAACATTAATTAATACAATATTATAATTTTCTACTCAATAATGTAACTGTTACATATAATAAGTGTTATATTTCATTTATATCGAGAAAAAACATAAAAAATTATATCGATATAATATTATTGTTGGTAATTATTTAGAATACGGACTGCACTGTCGATTTTGATGAAATTAGGCTTATTCGATGCGTTTTTTGCTCGAAATGAAGAATTTGTAAGGCCAGAATCAGAAATTTCACCAATGAGTACAAAGAAGTTTTGGCTCCTTTTGTTCTGATTGATCAAACTTCAATCTTTCAATCTTCAATCTCAATCTTCAATGCGAAGTCTGATTCCGGCCTAAGGGGCTCCGCACAATAAATGGAACAGGGAACAGAGAACAGAGAATAAGAATTTTAACTTATCAGAAATCATGTATCGTGGAATGCGCAGTTTCTAGATTGAAATTCTTATTCTCTGTTCTATTTCTTACTCCTTATAAGATACAGCCACAATAGAAGGAATAAGAAATTAAGAATGAAGAATAAAGATTTCAACCTATCAGATATAGAATACACCGGAATACATGGTTTCTGATAAGTTAGTATCGTTATTTCTTATTCCTTCTATTATGATTGCACCATTTTTATGCGAGACTTCTAAGAAAAAACCTTGAGGCCATTCTACATTGGTAGTCGTATCATAGCGTCGGAAGCATAAATATCATCGACTTTAAAATTGAAGCATCGGATTGAAGCAACAAGCTGAAGCAACAAGCTGAAGCAACAAGCTTGTGTCTTGCAACGTCTACGATATGACTAATGTAGAATGGCCTTTAGAATCATAGCTTGGTCCCGCGAATCACAGCTTTAGGATAAAATATCGCACTTATACATCAGAGTTTTGGGAATTGATTCTGTATCTTGAAACAAGGTGAAAATTACAAAAGTGAATTTACTAGAATACTGATAATTTCATTGGTCAACACCTAGTAAATTTGCTCATTTTTGTAATTTTCACCTTGTTTGAAGATACAGAATCGACTCCCTGATTGAACGGCTCGTTATTCCCTATTGCCTGTGTCTATTGTGTTTAAGTCTATGGACTGCTCCATCATATCTAAGGCTACGTTCCAAAACTTCCTCTCCGAGGAAAATTTTATTCTATATGCTATAGTATACGTTACGTGTACTATATATTTCGAATAAAATTTTTCTTGGAGACGAAGTTTTGGAATGTAGCCTAAGTAGTATGGTCGACAAAAAATGGGAGAGAGGGAAGTGGAAGAAGTCTGTGTCTCTTTCTACTCAATGATATAACGAGAGAGAATGAGAAGGAGAGTGGCCGTCTTTTACGGTTCCTCTCTCTCATTTTTGTCATATTACTTAGATACGATCGAGCAGTCCATGCTCTAAGAGAAAAGAAAATTATCACATTTTTGTTATAAAGACAAACATAAAATACGATTGGATAATTTTTTTTATGCATATGTTTATGCGGTTATGCAAATTTGTGTGGAATGGCTCTAAAACAGGGAGCACAGACTTTTGCATAACGCATACATGTAATGCATAAGAAAATGTACCAATTAAAGTCCTTCGTTTCCTTCCTTTCCATGAAATAAAAGAACTCTGATTGATTGAATTTCTTATGCTTTGTGTTATACGTTATGCAAATCTGTTCCCCACTTATTATGTCTTTATTATTTTGCTTCTGATAAATTTTCTAATCTCAATAAGTTTAATGCTTAATATCTCGATTCGCGGAGCTGATCTAACGTTTTTTCTTACGGATTCTTTCTTCTTTCGTTTCAAACAAAAACGCGTCAAATAAGCCTAATTTCATCTAAATCAGAGGTGCAGTACGTATTCTAAATAATTACCAAAGTATTAAATAAAAAAATTAGAAAATGCATGCTTATAAAATATTTGATGGTAAAACATATCCGAATGAAAAAATGCAAAATATCTCATGTTTTTATTTAATATTTTCAACACGCAGAATGATGCTAGAAAGCCTAACCTGAAAGTGGAGTTAACGTGAGCACATGACTATCTGAAAATATCAGCTATATCTCTAATAAAAATAATTATTTTATACTGTTAATTTTACCAGTGCACAAAGAGTGGACGATTCGCGAAGAAACACTTCTTCTCTTTTCGTATAGAAGTGAAACGCCACGTGGTTTGAACAAAACTAGTAAAGGACTAAGACATAAAATGGATTATGCAAGCTAATGCAAGTCACGGAATAATAAGGAGATCAAACTCGAAGTGAAAGTAGGTTTGAAACACGATTTCAGAAAATCTATGGAAAATCGAGATAATGTGATTTTAGTGCTATCGCGTCTTGCGGGAAAAGTTAGAAGTATTGTGGTCACGTGGTTACAGGTCACACGACAGTCAGAAGCAATAAGGTTGTAACATTTTTTTTTAATGAGTTTAAGAATTAAAGGCTAATATTCATAATCAAATTATATATTCAAGACCATCTTAAGTACGGTTTTAAGAAGTCACCAATCAGAGGGCTGCATTAGCGTCTTAAGACATTACTCAAGACTGTTTGAAATAAAAATTGACTATGAATATCGTCCAAAGGGATTGTATACATGGAGCTAGCTAAGCATTGAACCATCTTAAGAACCAATCACAGAAAATTGGGTCATGTGATCTGTTAGTATCTTTTCTATACGTTACGGTTTTCCATTGCAAATTCACTGCGTATAAGCAATACTTTTAGGGCTACATTTCAAAACTTCTTCTCTGAGGAAAATTTTACTCGAAATATATAGTACAGGTAACGTATACTATAACATATAAAGTAAAATCTTCCTCGAAGAGGAAATTTTAGAACGTAGCCTAAATGGAAAAATGGAGAATTAGCAGTGTTATAATAGAACAGGCTTAAATAGGCACAGATAACAAGGAATAACAAGCAATCAGAGCTCTGATGTGTAAGTTCGATATTATATCTCAAAACTCTAGCCTCTTTTCACCGAGGATTTAATCCAGATCAGAATGTAAGACCAACCAACTACAGTCGTGCATTCCCCTGTCATTCGATTGTAACAGGACAATACTCGACTGTAGTTGATTGATTTTTACATTCTAATCCAGTTTAAACGGTGGAAACTAGGCCAGTGATTGGACAGCTCGTTATTCCCTGTTCCCTATGCCTATCGTGTTTAAACCTTATGTGATAAAAATGGGCTCGAAACACTATCAGAAAACTCGTGGAAAATCGCGATTTTATTTTTTGCCGTTGCGAGAAAAGTTGAAAGTATATATCGTATGATAACGCATATGGAATACGCACGTTTTATTTTTAATATAGAAATTCCAATTTATATAAAATTTAATTTTATTTGATTAAATAGTAAATGCATCAATATTTATTGAAAAATACATACATTTATGCAATCATAAATTATCATTAAATTATCGTTTTTAACCGACATCAAAAAATTTTGAAATTAAAAAGAATAAAAACTGGCCTTGAAATCTAAGACAACTTTCCTTCTCAGAATGTATACGCATGAAAATATACAAATTTACAGAATTACAGGAAAATGGAAGGAAAAATATTTATCAAAATATTCTAAGTTGAATATTCTAAGTTGACAGTTTTCTCTGACAGGAACATTTGAATTTGTTCTTCCATAGTTTTTAATAAGAGTCATGACATAAGAGCGGAAGTACGCCATTGCCGTGCTGGCCGGAAACAGCACAATTCCACCATGGTTGATATCCGATTTCGCGTTCGCGCATTTTTGTACTATACATGAAACAGTTATTTATATTAATTCACAGATACTACATCCGCAATTCTATACAACGCTTTTCCGACACCGTTTCGAGCCCATTTTTTCGAGATCGACTGCTCAAATTTGATCTCCTTTTTATTCTATGAATTATAGGAACTCTACTATAATCATAATCAACAGGCTTGAAAAACTTGTCGTACGACAAAAATACACAAATGAAATAATGGCCTTATTCCACTAATTGCGCTCAGTTGTGCACATCGATTAATTTTTGTGCCCTTCATTAGTCCGACAAAGCGAAATTTAATATCTATCACATGTAATCGTTCTTAAGAATGTAATCATCGGAAAAAATATTTGATTTTGCTAAAATAAATGTAACCTTCAAAAATATATTTCCAAAAATACCAGCGTCAAATTATCACCGGAAATCTCAAATAAATTATAACTCATATAATGCAAAATAAAATGTTATAATTGAACTGTTTGAAGATCTAGAAAATGTATTCCAAAAAAGTTATATAGAAATATTATTAGATATCAATATCTAATCGATCATATTTAGCGCTTTTCTACTTATTTAATTTAAAAAATTCTAAATTAAATAAAAAATAGAAAATTGACACAAAATGGAATCTACTTCAAATAAATTTAAATCAATTAAATTTTTAATATTGTTCTAGATGTAGATTAGGTATTTTAGATTAGATGTATTGTATGTACATTAAATGTGTCTTTTAATAAATGGACTTATTGTTAAGCATAAATTTCCTGTAGAATCAATTAGAAAAGATTAAGATGTTTATGAAGACAATTATTTATAATTTTTTGCCTTTTATTTAAAGACTGTGATAAAATTATGAGTTACAACAGTGTTGATGTTACCAACGCTTGTTGTTTACTTTTTAATTGGCTGCTTGGTAGGAGCAGCGGTTTTCGTAGTATCTTTGTCAACTTTAGCTTTTGAGGTCTTTTTCACGGTTGCCTTGTATTTAGCCAGTTGCTCTTTTCTTCTTTTCAAAAGTGCGATGGTCTTCATCGTTGACGGTTTCTTTGATAATTTTATCTGTAATATCCATAAATTAATCGATAAGTCAAAATTTTGAATACAAACTGTTTTTTGCAATTCTCCTTCCATACTATTACATCTAAAATGTATATAATAAAGTAAAAATCATACAGTTAGTATAGTACATACGCCTCGTTTTTCAGCGAGAAGCAAATCCTTTTCACGCTGACGTTTTTGCGCAGTCAGAATGGCAGCACGTTTCAGAACTGCAGCATACGGGTTGAGACGCAGCATAGCCCGTGTATTGGTCAACGGATTCAATTTCTTTACTCTACGCACCACCTTCTTCCTATAATTGCATTAAATAAAACATATCAGTCATATTGTTTATCATGAATGATAGAATGGGCTTCTCGAAATAGCACTTCAATGCGCTATCAAATGAAAAAAAAAAGTATATTTATGCATTTAATTGCCGATATACATATAAAAGATCTTTTTTTCTTCTCCTATAATTACCTAGGAGCTCTCAAGACTTTGCGAATTTCCTCAGACTTTAGAAGTCTGGATAGATCCGTGTTGGCCATTTTAGGAAATGGTAAGTTATATCCTTTCTTAAGCTGTGATTCTTTACGCCAGGTTCCATAAAGAGCATCCAACTGCTCAAAAGCAGACTTCGTCCAGATTACAAAGCGTCCGACGTGACCGCCAGGTGCCAACTTCAATAGATTCATCTTATTGATGTTCATCAGAGAAACACCTGGGATATTGCGGAATGCTTTACGAATACCCTAGAAATTATAATGTTATTTATATAGCAATTTTTTATAATTTCTAGGTTTAATAATTAAGTTTGCATATAAATGTGAATAAAATTTATTTTAATTCAAATTCTGTTTACAGATTAAATTATCAGACAATACAAAGAGAAAACTTTAAAAGAAAATTACCTGATCTTGGCCATATACAATTAGAGGTCCACGTCGTTGAATGCGTCGGCGATTACGCATTTTACCTTTACCAGCACGAAAACGTTGAGATTTATACACCTAATAAAAAATAAATGAAATATAATTTAATAATTTGGTTGAATATTTAGAAAGAACTTATATAAATCACATAGATTTGATTAATTGTCTCTTTTTGGTAAGAATTTTAGGGACCTTTCTGTAAGCTCGATCTACATACAAGATACAGAATGCGAGTTGCAGGTCGCGAACTTGTTGCGTCAGTCAATCCGACATATCAATTTTAAAAGTGACACTTTGAAATTGGCTTGCGACCTGTAACTTGCGTTCTGTATCTTAAATCGGGCTTAACTCTTAACTGTAAACGTTACATGTTAAGAGAATAGGTTTCTTAATCTTTTAAAAAATAAAAATAATCCCCTAATAATTCCCTAACCAATAGGGAGTGAAGGCCGATTGAAATTGTTTTAAAGAGCTGTTTTAAGATTTTTAATCATTTAAATAATTCTATGTGAATTTAGAGAAGAAATTTGTGTGCATTGCATATATTGCATGTTGCATACATATGTCGCTAATTGGTCAATTTAAAAATAAAATATTCGCATTGGCAAAGCAGGTGAAAAATTACTAGACACCAGCTGATGTAAAGTGATATGTGCAATCGGGATGTAGGCAAACGAGATCTTCTCGTGAATTTGTATATACTATATATATATATGTATACATATATATTATATATTTTGTAGTTTGAATTATTTTATTTATATATTTTATTTTGTCATTTGAATTGTGCGAAAATCTTTTTGGATTTTTAAAATGCAGCAGACCTAGTAATATCACAAATTAAATTTAATTGCTCAATAGGTATCAAAGAGATCTTGATATGTTGGAAATCTATAAATAAATTTATCTATTGCAAAAAAATATTACCTCGGCTAGATCTCTAGCATTCTATGCAAGCACGCTAAACCTTTTTTTTAATAAACTCGAATACTTATAAAAAGTATTGTACAAAGAAAATTGTTTGGTAATTCATACCCCTTGCTAGTGAGCGCAAATCAACTAGTAAAGAACGCCTGAATACCATATTTCTCTAGCACCTATTAGGAGCATCTAAGCTTAATTTTGTTTAGCAAAGATGCGGACATTTATTGGTGCACATGAAAGGCAACGCAGAAGAATCTTAAAGATTAAAAGAAATTAAAACCTTTTGGATATCATTCCAAGCCTTAATGCGTCTCAAAAAGATGACAGCTTGCTTAGTTTTCGTGTATTCTTGAATCTTATCAGAAACAACGAGCGGGAATTCCGGAACCTCCTGGATCAAGTGTCCTATATATAAGTATAAAAATATAAAGTATATCACAGCCTGTTCTTTATTTTATTCAGAAATACTTAAATTATTTTTAAATATATTAGAACGTGATACAATAACTTTTTGTAATTCGTTCAAATTATTAAAGAGAACAGAAAAATATTTCTATATTCGAAAAAAATTGCAATACTAAAATATTTCTCTAAAAAAAAATTAATAAAATTTCATAAATATTTCATTTTCTTTAATAAAAAAATATTATCTACATAAAAGACATATACCTTTAGATTGGACAAGTGCAGGAACACCAGAGGCGGCAATGGCAGAAACGAGAGCATAACGCTTCTGATTGACGTTGACATGATGATGCCAACGACGCCACGGCTTGGTAGGTGCAAACATACGTCCGCCTCGGCACATATTACCAAAAGCACCCTGACCAGAACGATGGGTACCACCGCCACGTACACGAGGTATACGGGCCACAGCACGTCCAGTACCCCATGACTCAGCAGAGGTTTGATGACCTGCAAAAAATAAAACTATTATCTTTTTATACTTATTTATTATTCAAATATTGTAATCATCATCGTAATAATAATGAAATTAATAAAATGAAGATAATAATGGCTTAGCAGAAAAAACAATTGTAGATTGTTGTGATTCTTTAACATGATTGCTATTTGTCTTTGAATCTTTGTTGGATCTAAATGTCTGATTATATAAAAGAATTTTGCAAGAGTTACAAAGCTGCTTTTTCTAGTGTATTCTACTGAATACAGCCATCGATATTTACCGGCTTCTTTAGAAACACAATACGGTTGTCTTTTGTTTGTAGAAATCAACTGATGGATAACATTAACGATATCAGGACGAATTGGTGCCTTGAAGACAGATGGCAGGGAAATTGTATCACCTGATGCCTCATTCTTGTCAGAGTAGACCGTAATAAGTGGTCGCGCCGTTGATAACGACTAAAAAAAAAAAAATGTTATAACAATTCAGATGAATAATTATTTTTTTTATTTTCCTATTTTCAAATTTTTTGAAGGGTCAAAGTATCATGCGTATCAATTTAGTATTAGAACCTCTTTGGGAAGCAGAAAATCGCTTACATTTTTGCATTTGGTAGTTTGCATTCTTACTCCTTAGAGTTTGTTAACATTCGAGAAGATTATTATTTGAATGATGAACACGAAAAATTGCGTATATGAAGCGCAAATGGGATCGAACTCGGATCCACAGATCACGAATCAATTGCACTGAGCGGCAAACCATTCGGCGCCCCAGATGAATATATAATAATGTTGTTATTTATAAAAATAATGAATCATATTGATACTTTCCCTTCAATTTGAGTTTATTTAAAAATATCGCTGAAAAACATTCTCAGAAATTCAGATTTCATAAATGTCTGTAATACTATACAGCACATGGCTACAAAAAATATATGACATATTGCTACAATTAAAGATTAAAAAAAATTGTTTTTGTCTGCAGCATTAGGATTTTTTCCATTAAAATTACGCTCATTCATAACATAATTTTTACCACTGCTGATGTATCTTGAAATGTGTAAAAATATGAAAATGAGAAAATTTATTAGAATATTTGTAATATCATTAGTCAATATGTACACTCTAAAAAATCAGATTTAACAGAAGAGTTTACTAAATTAAAAAAATCAGATTTAACAGAAGGGTCTACTAAATTTAACTATTGATGTTAATATTGGGTTGGAGAAAAAGTTCTGTGAAATTTTGTTAGCTCAAAGTTATATACAAAATATATGTTCTTTTTTTCACTTATTCAGAATGTTCAAAAAAATCTCTAAATCAACATGCTTTCAATTTTGCAACAACTTTTTAGAATAATATTGGAACTTCATTTTGGAAAATAATAAAATGTAATATAATTTATCAAGACTCAAAGAAACTTACATCAGGACAGGAATCGTTCGGTCACTAGTGACCCGATCTTATTATGTAAGGTAAGGATTATATGCTCTATTGAATAATATCATGTTAATTTTTTAAATGTAAAATATATAAAAATTTGAATGTTAAAGATGAGATATTATTATCCTTAAATAACCAATAAATAACCATTATCCAATAGAAAAAAAGGATAATAATATCACATTTTTAGCTCAAATGTACATATATTCTATTTTTTTTTAAATTGACAATTACAATATTTGATAAAGCAATGTTTCAGGTTTAAGAATCTGTTTTTTTGCAATTGCAATATGATGATTTTTAATGGAGTTATGAGCAATCAAAGTCAAAATGCTTCTTTTTACTTAACTCATGAATAACTCAACAAAAAATTGTAGAAACATTTAAAAAAAACAATTTTGTAAGGAAAACTCCAAACTTTCACGATATAGATAGTCGAAAATTTTCGCAAATTTTTTTGGCGAATGACAAATCCATAAAGTGAGAAAAAATTTCCCTTTTTTTCAGTTCGTAGTTTTCTATATATAAAAATTACTCACATAAATTCAAAAAATATAGTAACCATTCAAAAGTAGAGATTTCAAGCTTTAAAACTCTTTTTTAAATTTAAATATTGATCATTTTTAATGAAGATATTGTATATATAATTTTGAGTTAACAAAATATCGTAAAACTTTTCCTCTAACTCAATATTAACACTAACACACAGTAAGAATTATATAGATTAAACTGTGCTAAATCTACATCAATATTTAGAATGCAAGTATTGACCAATAAAAAAAAAGTTACAAATATTCTAATAAATTCATTCACTTTTGTGATTTTATCTCACACTTAATCACATTTAATACATCCGTAGTTTAAAATTGGCCAATCATAGCCGTTTCTTAAAAGAATGGAACGACTATGATTGTCAGTTTCATAACTATGGATGTTATTAAACCCAATTAAGACCCGTGTAAATATAATTATTAAGACCAATATGATAATGTGGATTTAAAATCTGTAGCCTGTATTTAGAATGCTTTTATCTCTGAAACTCTATATGAATAATATATAGTGTGTTAGTGCGCTAGCTAACACATCGTTGTAAAAGCGTTCTAAGTACAAACCATGGTGCCAAATCCATAAATATTTTTTTAAATGTAGTGAATTTGCTCACTTTTATAATTTTTACCTCCTTTCAAGATACATAATCGATTTCCTGATCATTATTCAAGAGTCCATAGAGACTACATGTTCGTGCTTCACATATGCAACAGCTACCACAATGGCGGACCGGACATCGTGTCTCACATGCACATGGTACTAAGGAATGTAGTCACGTGCTGACAAACTTTGGATCCTTATATTCTTGCAGTTATTGTCGCGAATGAAAAAAATTCTGTCTCAGCTGTTATCGGAGAACAATGAATAAATTCGAAGAGAAGACATTCATAAGGAAGGTATCACGTATGATGTGCCGGAAACGGTACAGACGAGCGTGATCATTCTCGAGGAAATTAAACGGGCGGTCACGCAAAATCGACAGAAGAAAAAACCGCGATGTACATTTGCACTTGGAAAATCGATTTTCTTACCATCTCGTGTGTCCTTCCTATTATTTTTCACGCATGAGACGTAAACTTAACCAGACTGCGTTTGCACGACTCGTCCGATCACGGATAGAAAGGATCAAAGAAACATGTAGAGTGGAAACCTGAAAACAAGTATCGAAGGATTATCCGAATCTCATACACACAAAGCACTGATTGGTGAAAAGCTGGTTGTGGAAGTAAAATTATCTCTATCATCCGTTTTTCACCAATCAGTGTGTCAGAGCCATTGGGCGCGTTCACACTTTAACGCAAGAAAAAGCAGGAAGCGAAAAAGCGGCAGTCAATCAGAACTGCGGTAGTCTACAATTTCAACTTTTTGTATTACTAGAGATCCTATAATCAGAGTTTGGCAAAAGCGGGCACAATTTGGGTGCAGTTACTGCCGCAGATGTCATTCATTTAGGGGCTCCTCACAATAAAAGGAACAGGAAACAAAGAATAAGAATTTCAATCTATCAGAAATTATACATTGTGGAATACACAGTTTCTGATTTTTCGTATGCGATATTTTTCTTCAAAAATAGGGATTCAGGGTTCTGTAACTGTAACGCGATTCTGTAACTGTTCTAAACGCGTCTATTAACAGTTGTTAGTGTCGTTGCTGGCTTGTTTTCCTGCTAGATTATTAGTTGGATTAGAATTTTGCCACTGTATTGGCTGCAATGCAAGATTGTAAAGTTAGGAGTTCAGTTCTGCACAATAAAAGGAACAGGGAACAGAGAACAAAGAATAAGAATTTCAACCTATCAGAAATTTCCACAATATAGTACATTTCTGATAGGTTGAAATTCTTATTCTCTGTTCTCTGTTCCTTGTTTTTTTATTGTGTGTAGTCCCTTAGCAATCTAGATTACATTCCAAAACTTTTTTTTTAAATTTTCCTCGGAAAGGAAGTTTTGGAACGTAGTCCTAGATTGGTTAGTAAAACAAGCATCGTGTCGTTGACTTAAGTCACGTAATTGCATGACCAATCAGAATACTTTACACAGTCGCCCTTCTTTTAAGCTGAAACATAATGAAAAGCACGAGCAATAGAAACAGAGAATAAAATATTTTAACCTATCAGAAATCGTCCATTCTATTATTCATGGTTTCTGGATAAATTAAAATTTCTTATTCTCTGTTCCTATTGCCTATGCTTTTTATTGTGTTTCCAGCTTAAATCTAGGACTCTGGTGGCCGATTCTGTATTTTCAAACAAGGTGAAAATTACAAAGCAAATTTAACTAGATAAAATTTACTAGATGTTGACCAATGAAATTATTAGTATTCTAGTAAATTCGCTCACTTTTGTAATTTTCATCTTGTTTCAAGATACAGAATCGATCTTCTGATTACAGTCAACGCGATACTGCCAACGCTTTGAAGCGTTTTTTAATTGATTAAATTTTTAATTGATTAGAATTTAGTAAAATTCTTTCTTCTAATTGGTTCATCAAATGCTTCAAAGCATTTGTAGCGAGATTTTGACCATAGCCTTTATGCACTATGAATGCGCCCATTAGCTGCCATTAGCTCGACTATCTCTGCAAGATTTGTTCTCGATGACCATAGTCCGAGTTCTTGTAAAGTTTGCCCGCGTACCGGTTACGCAGTTTGCGCGTGTAATAACGGAAATTCACATCGTATTATCAAAAGTTTCTTGCATCTTGTGAACTCAAAGACTTCGACTCGCAGAGCACCATTTTGAGAAATTGATCAAGGTATGTATGTGCTCACAACGTGATTAACATTTCGCTGAAAAAATATGCCTCTCTGTCGTATCAATGTGACCGGACAAACATCAAATTCTTGCTCATTTTTCTTCTCAATAATTTAAATATCTCTCAAAGTTCATAAGTTGTAGAAGTAATTTATGAGGGAGAAGAAGAGAACACTCTGTTTTTGTTTATAATAACGTTATTTATAACATATACTATGTTTGGATGTATCAATGTGGTAAATAGGAACTATTAAGTACCTTACTAGTATAACCTTGTTACACTTTCTGCACTTAACATGAAGAGTAGTTGGGAGAGAGAAGGAAAGCAAAATGATTTTGAGAGAGATAATATAATATTAAATGTTAAACGTGTTCTTTGATAATCATATAGTAGGTTTTTTTATGTTTAAAGAAAATGATGAGAAAATGTCGTTCTTACAATAGTGAAGTAAACCGTCGTGAAGAACATTTTTTAAGGTTAAGGGAGCTGTTATATCGACAGAGTAAACGCGCGAACAACAAGACAATAAACTATTTAAATAAATTTATTATAATTTTATAAATTTTTTTCACGACGAATTTTTTGTCGAATTTTGAAGCTATAAATATTTTCTATTTTGCTAAAATAATAATTTTCTGTATCAAGATTGATGAAACGTAGAAAACTAGTAGCATATTGTTACTCAAGTATTTTTTCGATTTTTTAAAAATTTAGATATTTATTATATATACTTCTTATATTTATTTATATAATATCCAATAATATTTTAATTAAAAATTAATGTTTAAGTTTTAATAAATTATTCAATTATTAATAGAAATTAAATAATCATAAAATATTTTTTCGTTACAATGAAATCGAGATTTTTTTACATAGTTGTATCAGTAATAATGGAAAATTACAAGCTAAAAAAAAAATCTTAAAAATAACAAAGATAAAATATAAATAATTATTTTTAATATACAATGTTACATACAATGATGTCTTGCAGTATTTTTATTGCTGTTCAACAAACAACAAAGATCGCGTAAAAAAATACAATTGAGAATGTCTATTAGAAAAATGTGACATATCCACAAAAGCATTGAGTAATAAGGATTCTTAATTTTTAATGGACGAAATGCAGTTTGCGATCCTTTCATGTAGCATGTATTGTATGTATACTATGCGTAATTATTATATAATATAATAACTATATAATCGCTAGAACAAGCTTGTAGCAGAAACAAACTCCTTTTAGTAAAAAATAGTTGTATTCAGGTTGAGGTGTTATTTAAGGCATGCAGATTAATTTCTCAGAATATTGAAAATCGACAAAATATGTGAATTAACAAATACATAATTCTCGAGGAGGACATTCAGCATTTATATCATTTTTTCTAAGAGAAATTAATATGTTGCACTTTATTTACCTCGCTCCTGTATACTACTAATAATTTTATTTCGCACTACGGACGTACTTATTGTTCTAATAATAAGGCGTTTAGATTACATTATAGGCAACTATATATTAGAGAATTATACTCTGATATAAACAACTTTTATACTATTGTTTTTGTTGTATAAAAAAGAGGCATGACTGCGCAGAATGGCAAAAAATTGATATTAAATAGGAAGGTTGTATGAAAAAGAGAAATTAATTATGAAAAATATAATTAAAGTTAAAATTTTTACGTTTTGTTTTTTTTTTTTCAGAAGTTTGCAATATATAAATTGATTAGCAAATATTTATGCATTACGCTTATATAGCAACATTTATATAAGTATATTAATAAAAACTGAATCAAATTCAAAAATTAATCTAATTTTAGTCTATAACATTCATAATAAGTAGTATCTACTATATTTCTTTGCATTTTTGAGACTAATTCCTGAGTCATTTCCCCGGTAAAAATAAAAACCAAGCAGAAGCCAAATATAAAGAAAGAGTATCAGAAACGTCCACTTCTAGAAAACATAAGAAACAGCGAGAAATGTTTACTTAAAGAAAAAAACCCGCTTTTATCTTCGGCAATTTACTCTTCGTAGAAGTTTCATTACTTCTGTTAAGCCGAAAACATAATGAAAAGCACAGACAATAGGAACAGAAGATAACAACTTTCAACCTATCAGAAACTATGTATACAAGAATAAACGCTTTCTGATGTTGAAATCTCTCTTATTTCCTATTGCCTGTGCTTTTCATTGTTTCCGACTTTATTCTTCCTTTACATTCAGTTTATGCTCCGATTTTTATCTTCGCCAGGGTTACTTGTATCGGCAAGAATATCAGTCGAAAAAAATGAGAAAGATCATTTGTCTTTTTATATCATGACATTTTGTTTTTTTATATCATGAGTACATATAGACTTATTTGTCTTTTAAGCTTGAGACATAATTAAAAAGGTAATAGAAACAGGTAATAGAAACAGCGAATAACAGATTTCAATTTATCAAAGTTATCAGGAATTGATGTATAAGAATACATAAAATTTTGATTGATTGAATTCTATTATTGCTTGTTTCTATTGTTTTTGCTTTTCAGTTGTGTTTCAGGCTGTATTTTCTTAGCGAGCTTATTTACTTGTAGTAAATAAATCGAAGAATATAAATTTTTCAAATGCATTCACTGATTCTACCAAGCATTGATTAATCAGGTGCGCTTTAAAACTTTTTATCTTAACAAATTCAAGTTTTTTCAAGAGAAAGCGAATATTTATGCAAATGATGTCAATTATAAAATAGGCACATGATACGATCGCCTTCGAGAGGGTCATTTCTGAGTTCTTTCTCAAGAAGTATTGTCTTATAATTCTCCATTGCAGTTTGCAATTCTTTTCAAGGTTTCAGAAGATTTCAATTCCTATATGATTATCCCAAATCTTGGAATTTCATACTCTTGAATTTTATACTCTATATTTTAACAGGAGATAAACACTCGAGATTATTAAGTTGATGCAGTTTATTATATTTGTTGTAAGTAAAATTGAAGACGAAATCGTGCAGTTTTGAAAAGCAAAGCTTTGTCGTGTCTCGTAGAAGATTACAGCACAACTCGATTGTGTAAAATAAATCTCTTGCACCAACTTGATACTCGAGAAAAATATCAAGAAATCACCTGAAAGAAACGTATAACATCGAAATCATAAAACATCAAAACTCTCAGAAATGACCTTAGACCTCGAAGGCGTCCCACTGCTACGCTATCATGGCAGCGATCGGACTGAAACGCATGATTTTACTGAGAAGGATCCAGGCTACCGATGCAAGAGCACAGAGAGTGACTCCACCCCATCCTAAGTCCATACTCCACGCGGTAGTGACTCTCCTGGCCTTGAGAATGCTGCGAAGAACAGGCATACCGATAACGCCATCTTCTATTGATTTGGTCCCACGATCTTGAACCCTCTTGAAGTGAATAATTGTGAGCGTGAACAGCGCGAATGTTGCTAGAATGAAATAGAGTGATTCCCAACTTAATCACTATTGTTTAATATTTGAATGGCTGCGCTATATAATATATATAGCAATTAAGTTCATAGATATATTTTCCTTTATTCCAACATCATATTTGAAATTATGATCTCTGTAGACTAGTTTGTCAAGTTATTAGTAGATAATTTTTACCTGCAAGGAGATACATCACTCCTGTCACCAGTACGGCCGATATCTGATGCCTACATAGTCCAAAAAATCCTATAAGTGCAGCGCATCCTAAGATGATTAGACACACCAGAGAGCACGAGATACTCAGATTTTGCATTCCTGGAGCAGATGATTAAAATGATAAATTCATGATAAATATTCATAGGAAATATAGATATTTTATTGAGGAATAAAATAGTTTATTATAGAATAAAATTTGTTGCGCTTTTTAATTAAATGTTATTTACAATTTACTTACGATTTTGCCAAGCTCCGCGCGCTTCTACGTGCGCCTCGCTTGGTGTTAAATAATTGACGCATTTTTTTTGCGGGAAATCCACTTGATTTAACAGCTGTATCTCTTCCTCTAGAACAACAAGCATGATTCGTTAATAATTTAATCTTTGTTTCTTTCCATTTAAATAAATAAAATTATATAGAAAAACTATACTATGTTACTTTCGAAATCGTTCAAAATCATCGCCAGAAAACAGAATTTAAATTCTTTAATTTAAATGCTATTGAGAAAGTTTGTTAAAGTTTTTTTGGCTCTTTCGTTTCTAAACGTTATCTTTCGATTGAGAGAAATTAAATTGCCAAATCATAAATACCATGTGCATTATCATACTTTTGATATATTCTTTGATTTGAAGATATATATATATATAGAAAACTTTAACACCTTGGCTGAATATAAATGTCACGCAAAGGTGATGCAGGCAGTACTAGGCAGTGCTTAGCGTGTTCAGATCCTATGAATGTAATTCCGACAAAAATAACTAAATGAAACAATTACGACCAAATTCTTCAAGTACTCTTCAAGGTTGCATCCGTTCGATTAAACGAAAAGTACATGAACATGTGTAGTTGCATTAGGCATCGTAAATACTTTAACGTTTCATTAAATGGGCACTTTCCTATCAATCGTGCTTCCAGATATTGAGTATTTTCCAATTCTACTGTATTTTATTTACCGACTTCTTGATCTATTTGAAGTGAATTTTTTACTTTATACTTTAATGAAGAATAATGTTTTTAAAGAAAAATTGACGAAGACATGATACTTATCGTGTTTCGTGGAAATGCAATAAATATCTTACGCTAAAATTTTGTAGATATTACCTTGTCTATATTGCACGTGACTATATTTAGATACCACCTTGACTCTGGTCGGAGATATCGAACCGTTGAATCGCACAATTTAAGCACAGTATTCTTATGATCGCGTGACCGTGATCTTTGCTTTTGTGGATTGAGCAAAACTATCGTACTTATTAGATTCAAATTTTATTCGAATGCCGATAATGTTTCTATTGGCATAAGCGAGAAAATACGACACGTTGATTGTATCCATATCATAATAAGATCTGGATATTAGAAAGAATGATATGACTTAATGTTGCATCCGTAAATGATTGCAAATAATTTTAATTATCTTTGTAAAGAAAATTTCTTTTAATTTGCATTTCTTTCCATCAATCTTCTCATTATTATCATCGATGTATTTAACAATAACATTATTAGTTTTTTATTAGTATCAATATTAAGCATTTAGTTTTAGTTTTAATATCACGATTGAAATTGCCATAACCGTAATGATAAAAACATCCGTAATGATAATTAATACGCCATGGAATAAGCTGAAAACATTAGAATCTGCATTCATAGTCGTGAAAATATAATATATTATATTTAAATACTACAAGCATGTACAAAAGATATATGTGCAATTTTAGATCTAATAAATTTAACATTACAAAAATCACAACAATTTATACCTGACAATGAAACACACATAATCCAAATGCCGCCGTGCATAGGAACTAAGAAGGTTGAACTTTTGGCGGCACGATGTTTATTTCGATGATTAACGGAAGACTCGAGCTTTGCCACTTGATCATTCAGATACCACGTGAGATTGACGTTCGCATGAATTAGATCTTCCCTGTCCCAGTTGATTTCTTCCCAGTGATCCGACATTATTGCACTGCATAGGAGCCCCGTTGCTGAGAAATGATAAAGGAAGATATAATATTGAATTATTTATTTTTCTATTAAATCCCGGTCCATAATAAAAAAAGTTTTCTCTCTAAACAGAAGAAGGCAGAAAGGTTGAAAAGTTTCTTGGAAATCAAATCGAAGTTGAACAGTTTAGAGTAATTTTGTTTTCAACTTTTTGAGATTTTTCGCACTAGCTTCTTCAAAAAAAATATATTTATCAATAGAGAGACTTTGTTGATCTTTACACTTCTCACGAGTCGAGACGTCAGTCTCTTCCGGGACGCGGTGCCGGTCTTCTCATCTCTTTACCTGCAACAGTCAGCACGAGAGTGACGAAGAGAAAGACGAGGCGCGAAGCGGGTCCCCGGGGCACGCGGCTCGGTTCCATCTGTTCTTGGATGGCGGTGCCCAGGGCGACGCCTGCAACGCGACGCTCGCGTCCCCCGACTCTTACTGGCCGATGTACGCCCTTGGAACCTGCTCTTTCTCGCTTTCTCTCCCCGGCATCCTTGCGATGCGGACGCCCTCCACCCTTCTACATTGAAACGCTACGACGAATCGACCCACATGGACAGCCACCCGATTTCTCTCCTTTCCCACCCGCGGATGCTGCGGATGTCCACCGTAACACCCACTCACCCCTTCTGCATCTTCTGAAACAATTGCATGTGCGAATAAAGTTCGCGTCGTGCCAAACATTGGAAATTAAGGACGGTATTCACAGTCGGATTTCATGTTTGATACTGTCTTAAATACAGTCATGAACAAAGCAGAAGAGAGCCATATTAGTATTAGTATCTTAAAACGTACTTAAGATGGACTTTAAAATAAGAACGGATTATGAATACCATCATAAAATTTCGTTATAAATCATCGTAGATTAAGATCGAAATAATTAAATTTGTAGATAAAATGAATTTTAATTTCAATTCATCACAATTAATGTTTATCTTTTTCGTAGAGAAAAGAATGCTTATTTGCACCTATATATACACGTTCGTTAATATTCTCTCTCTCTCTCTCTCTCTCTCTCATTCATTCAACCTATCTAGAAATATTTTTGCGTCATCTGATGTGAACCTAATACTGCATATACATCTTATTTGAAGCAGACACAATATTAAGCAATATTGCACCAACTTTGACTTTAAGCAAAACTTAAAACTCTCTCGTTTTAAAACGAAAGAGAGACAGAGAGAGTTTTAAGCCTTGCTTAAAATCTAAGTAACATTGATGCAAGTGATACGAAAATTCATTAAATTTAGTTTTTGCTTTCTAATGTTGTGAAAAGATCATAGCTCAATAGAGATTTTTCTGATTACTTATATTTCCTATTCCAAGCGAAACGTTCTCTACCATCAGTTGACTGATTTTACTTGATTGATTTTACCGATATAGTTTACGTACATTGTTAAGATTGTTTGCTTTTATTGATGTTTTCAAAATATATACAAGTTATATGATATTATATAAGTATTCTCTTGTTCTTGTTTTTTAGATGGCCGATGTGTCGGAGGAAGTGCCGATCAAGGATGCCGCGACAGCAATCTCTCAGGGTAAACGTCACCTCCTGGTACGCGATTATCATCTCGCAGTAGCCGTCTTAGCTCGTGCGTGCGAGCTTCTTGCTCAGGAGCATGGAGAGACCGGCGATGAGATGGGTGAACTCTATCTACTTTATGGACGAGCTCTTTTGGGTTTGGCTCGTGAAGAAGCGGGAGTGTTAGGCGGTGGTGTACCCGGATCCGAGGAAGTCAGTCAGGATGAGCAAGGTGAAGATGAGGAGGAGGAAAATGAGGAGGGAGCTGTAACCGAAGGCAATCATACGGAAAGTAGCTCTTGCACATCAAACGGCAAAGAGGATAATAAGCAAGAGACAAAGGATGAGGAAAAAGAGGATGAAGAGCCAAAAGATTCAAAAGATATGAAAATTGAAGAATCTGAAGGACTCGAAAAGGATGAAAAGAAGGAAGAGTCTAATAAAATGGTGGACAATAAGATTGAAGAACAGAACAAGCAAAGAGAAGAAATTCCTGGCTGTAGTCGAGATTTTGACTTGCATAATGGCGAAGCTTCTGGTAGTGGAATGAACAGAAAAAAAGAAGACGAGGATGAAGAGGCAGAAGAAGAGGATGTTGAAAAGGAAAATGATGAAGACGAAATCAACAATCTACAGGTGATTTATCTAGATTAAGTGTTATCTAGATTTATTTAATTACGTGTTAGAAGACTCAATTACGTTGTATCGAATACTTTTGCTTGTTGTCGAATTGAGTTATCCAAGTGTAATTCTTAATTAAAACGTAATCTATTGATAAATATTGAATCAGTTGATTCTAATGTCTAATTTCTGTTTCTAGATTGCATGGGAAGTTTTAGAACTAGCGAAATTAGTGCTAGTAAAACGCGGACCTCCGGGCTGGAAGTTTTTAGCTGAGGCTTACCGTCTTCTGGGCGAGGTTGCAATGGAGGGTAGCAACCATGAAAGTGCGCTGATCGATTTTAAGGCCTGTTTGAATCTTCTAGAAAAAATGACTCCACGCGACCATCGTGCGATCGCCGAGATCCATTATCAGCTCGGATTGGCGCACGCGATGGCGAACAATTTTGACATCAGCATTGAACAATTCAACCAAGCATCTGCGCTGTTGGAAGCAAAGATTGTGCATTTAAAGACTTTGCAAGATGATCCACCCCAATCTGATGATCCATTCTATACCGTTGAAGGAGAGATCAAGGAGCTGCAGGAACTTCTTCCAGAGATTCAAGAAAAAATCGCAGACATCAATGATCTGAAGAAAGAAGCTAATGTGCTCAAAGAGATTAAGGAAGAGAGATTGAATGGATGTTCTAGTGATGGTGAAGCGAATGAGGCTTCTGGAAGTGGTAGTAGTAGTAGTAGTAGTAGTAAGTCGAAACCTGCCAGCGATATATCGCATCTGGTAAGGAAAAAGCGCAAAGTGGAGGACGAAGAGGAGACTGCTTCTCTTTGCAAGAAACCGATGCAGGAAAAAGACATAGCATGAAAAGTGCGAGTATCTGTTTTTTTCATGATAATCAGACTAATTTGAACTCTGATAAAACTAAAAATTGTTGATATTTTTCTCAATAATGTAGAAAAAGTATTTACTGTTGTATAAAAATTCAGTGTTTTTTTTTTTTTTACAGAAATAACAATTTGCTACTCAGTGAATTTATTTCCAATATACGTATCAGTAGAAATAATCTTTAGACTGCCAACAAATGATATACATTCGAAATTCGGTACTTAAAATTGTTTTTTGATATCATAAACACAAGAACTGTTTTACAGTTGCGTATCATCAAGAAAAATATTTTATATTTTTCTTGATAATGGATATTTACTGTACAAACGCAAAGTAACGTTTTCTGATAAAGATGATTTTAGGGTATGTTCCATTTAATCTTTGATGACAACAAGAATGAAATTGATGCTCGTGAGCATTGCGAATGTTAAGTAGTACGTATCCTTAATAATTAACAGAATTTGTGAAAAAATATAAATAATAATGTTTACCTTATTTTAACTATAGACTATAATCCATTTGACGCTACATTTGATGATACCTTGAAGCATTTTTTGGTCAGTTTGTAAAATTCTTTCTTTCGATTAATCAATCAAATATGTCGAAGCATTTGTAGCACTAAATGGTTCGCACTCTATAGAAAATTTGTCATATAAATTTATTATATTAAATTCTATTATATCGAAATATATTAAATTCTACACAATTCGTCCAAGGTTAGAGCAGTTTGAAACTCTATAAATTAATTTTGGAAAAAACTTGATACGATTTAAAAGTATTTAATATATTAATGATGATTCGTTTGTCGCAATCAAGGCTAAGTTATTAAGGGCCGATTGTTCCACTTTTTGGTAAATTTTATCTATTAGATAAATCTGGCAACCGCGTATTAATAATTGGGTAATCTTGCTACTTACCCAACAGGTAAAATTTATCAAAAGGTGGAACAACCGGGCCTAAGAATGATGTGTGCGTGTGAACATATTTTTTTATTTGAAGACATTAGAGAAGCTATTATGGAACTATTTGGAGAGATTTTCAAAAATAGATTAAGGGCCGATTGTTCCACCTTTTGTTAAATTTTACCTATTGAGTAAATAGCAAGATTACCCAATCACATACGCGGATTATCAGATTTACCTCACAGGTAAAATTTATCAAAAGATGGAATAATCGGCCCTAAGAGTAGTTAATCTACTTTGGACAATACTCAAAATTAGGAAATCTTTCGCGAACGAAAATTTCAAAGTGTATCAAATTTCTTTAATCTAATAGTCATTTATCTTTGTTATTTATTAGATATTTTTGAAAAAGGTCTATGATAATCTAAAGAGATATATAGACAGAAACTGTCGCATTTTCTCAGCAACCGACATAGTTCCATAATATTCCCAGAGGATATGCTACAATATATTTATTCTAGTTTAGCTGAATAGCGGTAAACACACAGTACTGTTTTAAACTGTAGATATAAGAATTCAAGTAGAAGTAAGTGATTGTTTGTGTACGAATATCACATAAATAAATGTTAAAGCAATGTCTTTTTTTATTCGCGTGTATCTTTTCAATTTACTTTTTCCCACACTTTTTCCCTAATATAATATATATATATATATATATATATAATAGCGAATATAATAGCGTTGGACGCACTAGTGCAAATTTAATGTATATTAAAGCCATTGTACACTGATTTAATTTGTGTAGTAATAGTGAAATGAAGAATTATAAAATATAGATTTTATTTAATAGCATAATAAATACACATATTGAGAATTTTATAGTTTAATCCGTTTTTATATTTATATAAATACATATTTTTTTAATTGTGTATGACAGCTTTAATGTACACTAATGTGCATACAATCAAATTCATTATAAATCTTTGATTAAATAATTTGACAATGATATACGAGATAAGTTGGAGTAGTTCAACCAGTATTTTACTTATGAGAAAATTTTCGACCTACACCTAATTAATCGACTTTTTTACCGATATTCGATAACGTTTATCATCTATATGTTTGGCTTATAGTTTCATCTATTTGTCGAAGAAGTGTTGCTGTACAATCACAAACTTCATTAAAATAGGTTATTTTGTCAATGGAGATATATGATTTTTCTTTCATTATTACAAGTAGATATTTGAATAATTGAAATAAGAAACTGTGTAAATACCACACCGTGTATTCCCAAATATTATAGGCTTTAATATGACTTTATGAAACTAACAGTAAATTGAGGTTCAATTTTGTATTGACTTATGTGATATCTTTGTACAGAATATTCCAAATAAAAATACAACAGCACGAATATTCTCGAAAAAAATAAATTACAAAAGTATTTGTCATTTGTCGTTCCAATCAGTAATTTTTAAAATATGTGAAGGTTAAAAACTGGCTAATTACAAATTACGATTAAACGAGCTGTAATCTATAATTGACTAGTATTTAAGCTTCGTCTTGAAAACTGCTTAGAACGGTAAATGGTAAATATATTTATAATGTATTTTTTCTAGAATTTTCTTTCTGTGGTATTTCGATTTGTAAATTTCAGACAATCTCTCTCTCTATATCACATATATATATATATATATATATATATATATATATATGTGTGTTNTAAGTATAGCA
>NW_012130069.1:417026-423431 GCF_000143395.1 Atta cephalotes | reverse complement strand
ACACATATATGATTATCACGCTGGTATAAATATAGTAATACATATGTCAGTGATAACAGGCCGCTATCCATCTATTGCTATAGAACATTATATGTTATTACTTGATAGATAAACATTTAATTTGTCGAAATATGACAGCGCAGACTACAGTTTAGAACAATGGTGTTAAGATTCCCGTACTCGAGCTTGATACCTGGCAAGTAGGCGTAAGTATAGCAGTAAAATAAAACATTATAGCAGATTCTCTCAAAGAAACTTGATTTATATTAATGTAAATTCCATTAGTGTAAATTAATTCTTATATATATATATATAAAGTTAAACCGAGATTGAAGTTAATTTTAAGGTCACGTATAATAATTTTAATTGTAATTGTAAAGGTAAATGTCTCAGGTAAATCGATTAATCACAATCAAAATTATGATCTCACATTTTAAAACGTTAGATTATAATTTCGATTTGCTTACGGCCTTACGATTACGATTAAAATTTTTGTACGTCCATTTATTGAATCGGATTATAAATTTCATAGAGTGATTTTATATTTCATAATGTGTTAAACTGATTGCAATCATTTCAAAAGAGAAGAATATCACTCTAAGTAAATGTGGACACTCATAAAATAGAAGTAAATATTTTATTCAAATTTTTAGAGTATATGTGCAGCTACATGGTGTTGTTCTTCATGTAATGTTACACAACATTAATTTTTGACTTAATTTTCGGTCTTTGTTACACTTGTATTTTATTCATTTTAACTGATATTTCACTCTTCAAGTTTTTTACCAAATACATTGGTGGAAACGAGCGTTTAGATTCACATCATTCGTTCAGTGTAAGTATCAGACGATATCTTTTAACGTCAGTGATAACGCAAAGTTCATGATCACTATAAATGGAACTGATGTATACGTAAACAACTTGATTATCTAAAGTTTGTGTTGAACCAATTCTCATAATTGATAAATACTACTACATAAAAATTAAGAAATTGTGACGATTTTAATATAGCTTCATCTTTTACGAATTAATATTTTCATTAATCCACGTTCAGATGCTTTCTTCTCATCTGCCAAGATAAAGAAATTTCTAAATGCGTAGTATCGTTTGAAATTTTTAAATTTGATTTTGTTTTAGGATGATCCAAAGATTGTCGAGCAAGCTGTACATTATGCTATTGATGCTGGATATCGACATTTCGATTGTGCTTACATTTATCAGAATGAAAAAGAAATTGGTAAAGTCTTACGTGAGAAGATTGCGAAAGGGATCGTGAAGAGAGAAGATCTCTTCATTACTACTAAAGTATTTGCGTCTCCTTATCTGAATTCCGATATATTAATAAAATCGATCGTTTTTGTTCAGTTGTGGAACACATTCCATAAACGAGACAATGTGGTGCCGGCTTGCCGAAGATCCGAAGATCGGAAAACTTTGGACTCGGTTACGTGGATCTCTATCTGATACACTGGCCCATATCTTATGCGGTAAATTAATGGACTTTTTACAATAAGTTGTTGGTTGGCAGATGGCAAATATATCTTAGATATCATATTATATATCTAAGATATCATATTACAAGATGTCTTAAAGCAATCTTTAAGATGTCTTATGTTCGCATTTTAGATATTGTCTGGGCAGCATCACGTAATGCTGTCATATTGCCAATAATGCGATAAGATAATATTGATGCAGCTATCTTGCTGTTAAACTGCCAGCAATACATATACACATTGTTGCCTGCATATATGTTGCTAAAATGTCGGTATACTCGAAATCGTTAAAGACAAATCTCCGGCAAATTGCCAGCATTATAAGTAATCACTTTTTTGTGCGATTTTGTTGATGAGATAGCTTTGCTATCTGGGTAATAGATCAGAAATTAGGAACAAGTTGTAAGCAAGTAGTGCTTCATAAGATAACGATAAGCAGTAATCAATCAGTGATTATGTGATAAATTGTATAAGAATTTCATTTCTTATATAATTTAAAACTTAGATTACATCATGACTGACTATATCACAGTGTATTGTTATTTTCCTTGTTAGTGTATTGTTATTTTCCTTGAATTACCACTCTCTCAAGTAACATAGCAGCGCTTGTAAAGCATTAAAAAAGCGATTATATGCTTTTTTAGCGCTTTGTTAACGCTTTATAAGCGCTGTGTGCTACTTGAGCAGCTTAGGCTTCTGATTGGTTAAAATATTGTGATGTAACGATCTAATACGATTTATTCTGAATGTAAGTTTCCTAAGATTTATGACTTATAATTTTAAGTTATCACTAGTATGATATAATAAGTGCGATAAACGGTTTATTGTAAAAAAAATCCACATACAACATTTTAAGGCTTGACTTTTTTTTTAAAGTGTTACGCGATTGCAATCATTAGATAAAAATCGATGGTATCGTACTGTCGTTATTGATACGTACGTTTATAACACGAAAAAAGAGAATAAAGGTTAATTTTCATTATGCTATTTCTTGCTTTTTAGTACTTTTCCTCTTTTTGCCTGTTTCATTGTTTTTTTTACTATCCTAGGTAAAAGTTGTTGATTTTGAAAGATACTAAAGACATGAAATACGATTCAGTATACGAGTCAATAAAAATGTAGCGAAAAGAAAAAAAGAAGTAAAAAGCAAGAAATAGAAAGCAAACATTAGCTGCAGATTAGCTTTAAATATCGCGCAATGCGAAAGTTTCGTTATTACAAAGTTTCGCATTATAGACTATAAAAATTAAAATCGTGAGCATTACATTATTCATGCTTATACCGCGTTTATTTTAGGAAAATGTCGACGGAATAATACCGGTTGACAAAAACGGCGATCCGATGTTCGGACACGAGGATTTCCTTGATACGTGATACGGTATGGAGGAATGCGTGAAATTGGGTTTAACGAGGAGTATTGGCCTCAGCAATTTTAATTCCGAACAGCGTGTTATCGATTGCCCAAATAAAACCGGTAATGAATCAGGTAGAGTGCCATCCGAATTTAAATCAGAGAAAATTGAGAAACTTTTGTGCGAATCATGACATAGCTGTCACAGCTTATAGTCCGTTTAGTTCGCCTAATTGGCCTTGGGCTAAACCTGATGATCCTTGATGCACTTGAAATTGTAAATATTGGCGCTAAATATGGCAAAACTCCCGCACAAATTATTCTGAGATACTTGGTAAGATGTGCTATTATTAACTAATGTTGTACTAGATGTACTATTATTAATTAATGTTGTACTGGGTGTCTCTTTAATGATATAATCCTTGACCGACTTAGGCCTGATTTCACAATATATAATTAGATTGAAGGTTACCATATATTGTGATTTATTATTATGTGAAAACGGATCTTAGAGACGATCTTTTCGTTACGGAAATATTAAGACATTAATTAATTATTTTTTTTATTTATAAGCAATTAGAAAAGAAGAAATTAAATTCGCAAAGTTTAGAAAATCAAATGGATAGCAAGATGACATTCTCCAATTATTTTCAAATGAAATGTTATTTAAAGAAAATCTTAATTAGAGAGTAGGAGTAAAAATTAGGAAGTTGCATAAATGATGAATTTTTGATAAGGAAAAATTGATTTTTCAAATTGGTTAGAGAAACTTGTTAAAGGGATACCCATTGATTTTAAGATATTTTATGGATTGAATAATTTAGCAATAATTTTTTATGAACAGGTTGATATTAATACTATACCAATCCCAAAATCCAATTCAAAGAAACATATCGAACAGAATATTAACATCTTTGATTTTAAGTTAACTCCGGAAGAAATTGCCATAATTGACAAATTCGATTGTGACGGACGTATAGTGCAGTTTGAACAGTATTTAATTATTTTTTTAAAGAATGTCATTGTAGTACATTCCCATACAGCACAGAATTTGCAGCAATATTACTGCAACATGCAATATTACTGCAATGTTGCAACAGTGTTACCGTAACTTTTGTGCAGTAGGAATTTTGAACCTCTAAATAATCTTCTATCTTTTCAGATATAAAACACACAAGGATTATGCTTTTCACTTGGAATTTTAACTGAAAGCTAACTGACATGTCTTCCTCCTTCAGGCGAGATGGCACCATATGTCATCAATTTTGATTGTATAAAATGTATTTAAATGTATAATATATATGGAATCATCATATATTAAGTATATATGATATATATATATATATATATTTATGATATATATTTACAGTGTATATTAGAATAGATAATAAGTTATATGTCATACATCTTATACGTCATAGCAAGAGAAAAAAGCAATTACCTACAGATAGTTAAACCTACAGATAGTTGAAAACCCATACATAAATGTATGAGTATACCGTAATTAAAAAAGGCTACGTAATTGAAAAATTTGGTGAATAAACGATTTTTAATTTATATGGGATTTTTCAGAGGTTTTTCAGAAAAGTTTTTAGCGATCTCCAGATACCCATATTTCTTGATTTAAAAAGAAAAAAATTTTTCAGAAGTGTGACGGCCGGCATATATGGTGTCCCCGATACATCAGTTGATCATTGGGCTGCACTTATATGAGAATATTTAGCAAAAGTGCACTTTTTCAGATTAAAAAAAAGCCCGGCCGCCTGGAAGTTAAAAAGTTCCTAGACAATCAATATTATTGCACAATATTTGATCATCTGAAGGCTGTATAGAGTTTCTAGTCTGTTTTAAATTATTTGGATAGAGATATCAATATAAAATACTATACTATATAAAATAATTGTACATTAATAATATTATTGAACATCTAAGAGCCTCTTTAGATTTTTGATGCAATCTAATCACCGAATCTAACAATTGTACAATATTATGTAGAATAAATCCTATGTTGTACACACAATCGAATACTTTCAATCTCGACTTTTTTATTCTCAACTATTTCTTATTCTCGAGTAATTGAGACTTCATAAGATCGAATGGATCCCTTCCATTTTTCCATTACTTCTAGGTTACTTTACATATATGTAAAAAATTATGAACATACACGAATCACGCGAAAATTATTCTGTGTGAACTATGTTATAATATGCGCAAATAGTTATAAAAAAATAAATAAAAAATTTTCATAATGAATCGATTATTAATGCACTTCGATATTTATTTTTAAATATCTGTTGAATAAATTAACATACATTTCATAATTGTACTGTAATAATTTTTTATTGTTATATAAACGTAAAATATAATATATCGCGATAGCATATCATAATATCGTAAAGTATTTTTTCAATATTGCAGCATTATCTAATCTAGAGTTTTATATATATGTCCCGCAACTCGTTGAAGATCTAAAAAAATAAAAGATAATATTATACTATTATTATCGTCCCTTGATGTGCGAGATTATAAACGTGACTCTTCTCTTTTACTTATAATCGATTAAAAATGAAAGGCTTGCATTAAAGATGACATCGCAGATTGAATTAGTAATAAAATATCCATCTAACAAATAGGATGAATGAATCAGCAGAAAATCGCTGCGATGTGTGTATATAAAGCACGTGAATAGTCAAGTCAATCATAGTCAAGAGTAGTGAGCGTTAATTTAATATTGTGCTGGTAAGATGCAGGAACTTCTCATGTTGTGTTATGCATGAAACAAATTTTCTGATTTCTAGACAGCTCATAATACTTAATAATTATCTTCGTAATAATTATCGATTTTAGAAAAAGTAAATGGATTTATTGTAGAGATACTTTTAATTTGTAAATTCGTAGAAATTGTATTATATTAGATGTACAATTTTGCTTCCGCCGTTTTTTTTTTCAAAATTCGAGGCTTTATTGTAAAAAACTGGTTATACATTTATGATTCAAAATATTGTCCATCGCTGGCCACTACTTTCTCCCATCTTTTGGGTAGCGTACGAATCCCGCGTCGAAAAAATGGTCATCTTTTGAGGCTATCCACGAATCGATCCAATTTTTTATTTCTTCATAAGACCGGAAGTGCTGGTCAGCCGTGTGCCATTGATCGAAACAAATGATAGTCAGAGGGAGCAACGTCTGGAGAATACGGCGGGTGGGGTAGGACTTCCCATTTCAACATTTCCAAGTATGTCTTGACCACTTTTGCAACATGGGGTCGAGCATTGTCATGCTGCAAAATCACTTTATCGTGTCTCTCGTTGTATTGCGGCCGTTTGTCTTTCAATGCTCGACTCAAACGCATCAATTGCGTTCGATACAGATCGCCTGTGATTGTTTCAGTCGGTTTTAACAGTTCATAATACACTACGCCGAGCTGGTCCCACCAAATACAGAGCATGACCTTAGAGCCGTGAATATTCGGTTTGGCCGTCGACGTGGAAGTATGGCCGGGAACTCCCCATGATTTTCTTGCGCTTGGGATTATCGTAATGAACCCATTTTTTGTTCCCC
>NW_012130069.1:410623-412189 GCF_000143395.1 Atta cephalotes | reverse complement strand
ATATAGCATTACCTAATAATTAAGATTTTGTTGTAAAAATTGAAGTTAAAAAATGCATCACTAATTCTGTTAATCTATGTAAAGTGAAGTATGCAATTATATAAATGATATTTGTAACTGTTTTTTATTAATATTAAGAGTGACTAATAATGGTAAATTCTTATTTACGAAAAAACAGTTATAAATATTTAATGAATGTTTCAAAACTCGTAATATTTATTTAGAGATTTATTGCAGGAAGGGAATGATTTATGGCCTTCAGATGCTGCTGGAAATTTATGTGATTCGGATACCGATTATTTAGAAACATGGAGAGGAATGGAAGAGTGTGTTCACCAAGGCTTAACTCGCAGCATCGGAATCAGTAACTTTAATTCTGAGCAAATTACCCGTTTACTCAAATCGGCTAAAATCGCCCCAGTTAATAATCAGGTATGTGGTATCATCTAAATCACAAATTTAATTGTATTTGTTTCATAATTATTGTATTTTCTCTATTAGATTTGCATTTTTGAGTGAATTAATTTATATCTTTTTAATATTATCTTTTTAATAAATATTTTTTTTTATGTATATTTGTAAAACATTTTTAAAAAGTTAAAAAGTTTTATATTAACATAATTTATATCGTATTAATGCTGCAAGACTTATTAATTAAAAATTATTTAATGTTTGAATATTTTATTATAGATTGAAGTTAATATAAATGTAAATCAGGAAAAATTAATAGATTTTTGCAAGAAACATGACATAACAGTAACTGCTTATTCTCCTCTGGGACAACCCGGAAATGTATCGGGCGTCGACAGTAAGTTAGATAATCCTCTAATATTGCAACTTGCAAAAAAATATAATAAGACGTCGGCGCAAATAGCACTTCGATATGTGGTAAGAAAAAAATTTAAGATTAATAGAGCTGTTTCTTTCATGTAATTAAAACAGATGTATATAGTCATATTTTATTTTTATAGTATCAACACGGAACTGCGCCAATACCTAAGTCTATAACTAAGAGTCGAATTAAAGAAAACATGGAATTTTTTGATTTTACGTTAACATCCGATGAAATGAATGCTATTCGTAAACTCGGTACTGGACAAAGAGTAGCATTTTTCACACCGTAAGTAAACCAACTGACTGTTAGGATATGCAAGAAATTTTACATTTTATCATATCTTCTTCCATATATGAATATTTTAGAACTTTGAGATCTTTAAACATTTTTTAAAATAATTTTATTTCTTTGATAATGTATGTTAAATGAACTGTAAGTATTCAAATTCAGAATAGAATTCTACATATAATTTTACATGTATAAGCAAAAAATTATTGCAAATTATAAATTATTTAAAATGGACAATAAATATTAAATAAATATTCGAATGACATATATTTTTTTTAAATAACTGTTTTGTTTCTATGTTTTAGTGCGAAGAATTTTAAATATTTTCCTTTTAATATTCCGTTTTAAATCAGTAGAAAGAAAAGAAAAAGAGAAGAAGAAAAAAAAGGAAGAAAGAGAAAGAGAGAGAAAGAAATGAAATTATATATATATATATATATATA
>NW_012130069.1:406689-410603 GCF_000143395.1 Atta cephalotes | reverse complement strand
TTATATATATATATATATATATACAATATATATAATTTACATTTACAATATACATGAAAAAATGAAAAACTTCGAAAAATATATATGCATATACAATATTTTTAAAATATTTTCTTATTTAAAGCTGTACTTTTTGCCTGAAATATAACTCTAAATATTTTTAAACGCTATAATAGTATTTCTTCCTTCTTTAATAACCCATACAACAAACAAAACAATGATCAAGAAATATATTAATTAAACATTGTACGATTTAGCATAATATTTCTTGATATAACATGAATAATTTATTGAATCTAGAAGACAACAGGAAACGAGTCGTAACGTCGAAAATGATTATATATTAGTATCCCCTTTAAAAGCGCACTCGAAAGCGCATGTTCTCACGACGATATTTGAAGCTCGCTCGACCCTTGGTCTAGCCAATTACAATTATTGGACGATGCAAAAAATTTCAAGGTCTGAACCAAGATCACTCGCACAAATAAATTTTTCGTCCGTTCCGTATGACACGTGATATATTCGAAATATATTCGAAATATAAAACATGTTTTGATCTATATTCAAAAATCTCACGTGCAGCAATTGATAAATCGAGATAAAATTGCTGCAGAACTCCTAACCGAAAAAGTACCTTGTAATCTTATTTCAATATACCAATCGTCATATTTTGCAAAATTATTACCATTTTTACACAGTATAATCTTTTATATTATGAATCGCATTGCTTATGTAATCGAAAATTTTCCAATTCATTTTATCAACAAGTAAAAGGAAGATATTGGAAGGTATTTTAAAATATTCTAAGAATATTTTGACCGTTTTTACAATTATGATGTGCTAAAGGCAACCATAATATATAGTCATTATGTAAATGTCAATATCTTTGAAGTTAATATATAGCTTTATCATATATTCATTTACATGTTTTTCTTTTATGAAAATCTTTATCAAGGATTTTGCTATTATATAAATCTAAAAAATAAAGAATTTGGAATAAGTAAAAAAATTATAAAGAATCTTTCTCAATAAGAGGGTAAATAAATCAATATCTTTTAAATTTCATTTAATCCTACATGTGTAACATAAAAACTCTCAAAGCGATTTTGAAATAATGGACATTATCTGAGATATTGCACAGAAAATCAAGCAGAGTAGAGGAGCTGATAGCCAATTATACATTATGATTATTTCGAAAGATTGGTTTCTAATCTGATTTCTAATCTGTTATTGTGTTAGGACTTTTGAGATAAATTGGAAGAATCGAAATAAACAAACTTCAACTATTACAGAATGCTTCACATATATAATACTAAACTATTTCATATTAAAGTTGTTTTTTTCAAAATCATTTTTACAAAATTGCAGGAAACTCTCGCATCCCGGCCGAAAAACGGCTTGATTGATTGACTTTGTACAAATATTATTAACCCTTTTTTTTGCAGAATTACAATTTTTTTATATTTATCATTTAATCCTTTTTTTTTTAGAAAAATAGTGCTCGAAAAAAAGTTAAAAATAAAAACTAAAAAATAAAATGATTTTCGTTTTGTAGCCATTTTGTTAAATTCCAATATATTTTAATCTAAGGTTGCTTTAATATTTGTGTACTGATGTAGAATACTGATAAAAAAAATAATTAAAATATTTTAATTATAAGATTGCTGGGAATTTCCCAGCAATTTTTATGTTATTGATTTTGACGCGCAAAATTCAAAGGACTAGAAGAGGAAGTGGAAGAAAAAAAGTATATCATTTTATTTTTGAAATTTTTAAAACAAAACTTTCTATTAAAACAAATAAAAAGTTTCATTTTAAGGATATTTTGTATATATAAAATATATTTAAAAAATTATGAAAAAATTACAAATTATTCTAAATTACATTTAAAAATAATACGACAAATTTGATGACGATTTATTACCTCGTAAGTTATTTTAATAAATAGAAGTATTTTTTTTAATTTATATTGTAATAAAAATATATGGAAATATATTATAAATTAAATGATAAAAATTTTAATGTTTTAATATAGGTATATAAGTATTCAAGATTATTTACGTAGAGTTATATTAATTGTGATGCATGAATTAGTAAACAAAAAGATAATTATAATAGGCTAATGAAAATCAGCAATAATAAATACGTAATTATTTAGTGAACAATCAATACTCAAATATTGGATTGATGTCTTCTTTATTTTCGACTCTCTTTGGAGTCCTCAATTAAAATTAGTAAATAAACAAAATATTTTTTGGTTTATATTTTTGTAACTAATCAGTGAATCGCAATGAAACTTTGCATAAATTATTTTAAATATTTAAAGTACTTGTAAAAGAAAAATGTAAATTTTTTATAATTTTTCAAATTAATTTTAATTTTTAATAATAAAAATAATAATAAATAAAATAAATAAATAAAAATATGTTATTAAATAAAAATATAATCTTATTCGCACAACTTTCATATGTATATAGATTACATAGTTTATTTGTAGTGTAAATATTAAATATATTAATACTATTGCTAAATTTAATTATCTTTGCAGGAACTATATAATTTATTAATATTCCACTTCCAAATAAATAGTCAATTAATTTGATGAAGAATATAAATTGATGAAGAAAACTTCTTACATATCTTTATCACTTTTTTAAGTAAAAATTTTCAATATTTATTTAAAAAATGCAAGATCTGTGGATATTATTTAATGTATTGTATAATAAAATAAAAATGAAAGCAAGATATAAAACATAGTTAGAATAGTTGTAATTAAAAGCAATTAGTATATTTATTTCGCGATATAACCGCCGCAATTTCGTCGTATAACCGCCGATACATCAACTTTACTTAACGACTTTATTAAATGCTAAATTACTATGAATGAAACTTTGTTCTTCCGTAAGGAGTCAAGGGCTCGATTCATTGCTCCAAATATCCTAAACGATTGCTGTAATTTTCCACGGTGCCGGATAGACGAATTCAGTCACCACTACGCAGTCATTTGAATCAATATTAGTACTAGTGACTGTTAATATGTGATGTGAGTGTTAATGTGCATCAGCAACAATATCATTGTTATGCAAAAATCACGAGACACATATTCCCACCAGAATAAACATTTTTTAAAAGACTATTATTTTTTTTAAACAAACAAATGATAGGGCTATAAAAGGGCCATAAAAATAAGAATTATCTTAAGAATAATATTAATAATTGCGTTAAAAATTAATAATTGCGTTAATAATATAATTAAAGGCTGCGTTCAACAGAACGTTTATTTTGCAACTGTTGGTAGTTTTTCTTCGTGCTGATTGGGTCATGCTTTTAGATCAAGAGAGGAATGGTCCTATCTCAGCAGATAATCATAAAATGGTTGCAAAATTTATGCTGTTGTATTCTGCTGAACGCCAAAGTTTGAGTACGTAAATGATGAATATTCAACGAACTGAATATAGATTATGAAAAATTTTCGAGCAACGCGATGCGATGCGTTGGCTATCAAACTTCCGATGCCGGCACACCAACATAGATGCACATCTGTAGTCGTAGCAAAATCGATTTTGCCGTTACGAATCCGGTGACCGGATCCTCTTAGGTGGGGACGTTTATAAAAGGAACTGTTCAAGGCGAAGCCCTGAGCAGTATATTGCGCGTCTCGTCTGGATTCACTGGTAGTTTCCACGTAGCAACATCCATAGATTTTCACATTTTTCTATAACGATTGCTGCTGACATAAAAATAAAATGGTTCTGACTGCACCAAAAGTGAAATTTTATAACGGCTATGATGTGCCGATCTTTGGTTTAGGCACGTGGAAGGTAAGTTCTTCTTTTCGTATTTAGTCAATCCGTTTAATCTCAATAATTTTGTTATCGAATCATATTTCGCAGAAATATTATATATATATATAT
>NW_012130069.1:398550-405930 GCF_000143395.1 Atta cephalotes | reverse complement strand
GTTTTCGTCAAACGAGATAACAGCAGATATAATTAGATTAAATTAGAGAGAGAGAAAGAGAAGGTCAGTAATCCAGTCAGCAAGATGTTGGTAATTTTCCTACAAATTGTTAGCAAAATCAATTAAAAATTTTAGCAAATATTCGCATTAAGCTTTTTGTTTAACTGACAAAGTTTGTTGATGTAATATGAGAGCAATCATCAATTTGTTAGTCAATTTGAAAGTTGTTAATAAGCTTTGCATAGTTTTTGTCGACAATTTGTCTTCAGTAGATTTTATATATCTATGCTATTTGTTTGCTGATTTCAAATATAATATATGCATAAACAGAATTTGCGTCAAAGGTGTTTTTTCATCGACATTTGTTTCGAAAAATTGATTTGAAACAGACTTCACTAACTGGGTAACTTCCACCATGATGTAGCTTATTAATAGTTATTGGCTATATTTATACCGTGCACTTATTCCGCCTATGCAATATTATAGATGTTTTTGTTTAACTTACAGGATGCAATAAGGATACCTATTGTGTAGGCCGCGGTCTAAATGCATGGTGTAAACGTAGTCATTGCAAATAACGAGATACATTTTATTCATGTCAAAATTTTTATAAACGAAATATATATATATTTATATATGCTGACATTAAGATCAATTCCGAGAGATCAGATTTTCTGTAAAATAAAAATTATTAAAATTTAAGTTGCGTTATATTATTTAAGCTGCGTTATATTATTTACTGCGAATACTTAAAACCCATTCTACAATGGGCAGTAGCAGTAGTGGATTAAAGAGTAGGCGTAGAAATCGATCAATTATAGTTGATTATTCCTCTCATATTCTATGATTGGTTGATTTCTACACCTACTCCTTAATCCACTACTGCTACTGCCCATTATAGAATGGGCTTTACCCATGAATTAAAAATTTTCAATATTTGTAATAAATAACGAAGTACTTGCCCTATAGTCAAGATTTTGATACATGTTTTTCGTTGTGCAATATCTTGCTTTATTTTACAATCTTATAGTCAAGGTTTTAATATATGTTTTTCGTTGCGCAATATCTTTATCATTTAGCTACTATCATAAATTCCACAAATTAATATCGTAAAAAATTCATATCGTAAATTTGTGAAACCGAAGTGTACAAATCGATAAAATGATTCTTACATAGATTAGATATCGAGTCAATAGGCTTATGCTTTTTGACTGAGCTTTTGCATTAGTTCATCTTTCTTCCTCTTTTTTTCCTCCTGGAGAAAAAAGAAAAAAGATGAATTGATGCAAAATTCGGAACAGGTCTAATATCTATAATCAGTCGGTGATTGTAGCTTATTGTTGTTACACTCTAAATTCTAAGAAGTAAAAACTGAGCGTACATACTATATTAAGGACGGAATAAATTCTTATACAGTTATTTTAATATTGACAAAACTAAATTTCACATTAAATGACACAGTTTTTTATATTTTATTCACAATTGTACAACCCAGAATTCTCCATATGGTCTTCCAACCGCCATATGAGCAGCTCTCATCACTCTGGAAATAGCTTAGCAGTAAGATTCTTTCTTTCTTTTAGGAAGATGAAATCTCGCTCAATATTATATGTATTTGTTCTGAAAAGGGCTCAATCAATATTATATGTATTTGTTCTGAAAAGGGCTCAATCATGTAGTTAAATGCATATTACTGTTATTACTGTACGAGATATAACATTAGATTATGTACAATTGGAAATATATTTTTGTTTTACACAATAAGTTCTGCGGTTGGCTCACACATACCATATATTTCTATACTTTGTTAATTTTTATCATAAAGAGCTCTTTAGAAATCTGATTATTTTAATGTTAAAAAAAGTTATTAAAATTTAGAAGACTTTGATATATATTATATAATATGACAGCAATATATTTTAAAGTTTCAATTAAATTGCAATGACTTTTTTTAGCAAATCTAATTTGATTGATTAGATTAGACATTGATTCAATATCTAATCTATATAAAAATGATTTTATTGATTTGTAGATTTCGGTTTCATAAGTTGACAATGTGAATTCCATAAATTAAAGTGATAAGATACGCAATGAATGAAATTAATGCTTATAGCTTTTATTACTAGTGATTTTTTCTAATTTGAAAATATAATTAAAATCACATTTTATTGAGTTTTTAGGAAGTTGAAATCTTGCTCAATTATATGTATTAAAGCATTACTCTTATATTAAAATTCTAGAATTTTCCATTGCCATTACATAGTTGTTAAATCTGACTGGCTGTAAAGTATATGGCTAAAATAACAGACATGCAATCTTAAGCAATTATATAAGCAGTGTTATATAGTATAACAAAAATTCTAAGAAATAAAAATTGAGCGTATTTCATTAATGGCAAATTCGATTGGAAGCACTGGTGCATATTAAAGCCGTTGTACACTGATTTAATTTGAATATATAAATGAATATTTCGAAATATTATGAAATATATATTTTACCTAATAGTACAATAAAATATATTGAGTATTTTACAATTTAATCGATTCCTATTTATTTACAGAGGAAAGCCTATTATGAGATAGTGGCGTTTCTGTTAAACTAATAAACGCTATTTATTGGTTCCACCATGAATTTATTGCTCTGGGATTGAAAAATATTTAGAAAATCCATTATTAGTTCCATTATTAAAATCCATTAGATTATGCCTGTAATAAAACAAGATTTTAGAATTTGGATGTCTTCAAGTTTCATTGAGATGAGCATTTAAATCTTGTTTATTATTTAATAAAAATAAATAAATTTATTAATATTATACAAATATAAATGTTTGACAATAAATTCTTCTGTAATGATAGAGTAAGATCGTACTAGAAAAATATGGGATATGTTGAATTGTTTAATTACGAAAGTTAGATTTGATAAAACTATAAGGCATGGAAATTGTAATATGAAATACCCAGGGTATTCCTAATATGAAATAATGCCTAATATGAAATAAAAAAAAAAAAATCCATGTTTCTATACATAGTGAAAATCATTGCTAAAGTATAAATGTTATTATACAATAAAAAAAGACAACCGGAATGAACGTCGAGTGCCTATATCTGTGATGCTTGATTCTAAGTACCTAAAAACGAGTTTCGGGCATAATCTATCGTATACTTATGTTTATATTTTAGAAACATTAAATAAAGTTTTTTAATTGCAATACTGATATATTTTACGTTTTATTATCAATTTCTTGGGGGCATCTCAGGAACATAGGGGGGCATATTAGGAACACAATTTTTTGACTTTGCGATTTGCTCACTTTTTACATTTCTTTAATTTAAAAAAAATGGAATTTGAATTAAATTTTGTGTAATGTTATCTTAAAACTTATTAAATTCCCTTCAAAATGACTTATTATTTTTTAAATTCTGCTTGTAGATTTCTAGCATTTATCCAAAATGAACTCAGTATCTCATAATAGGGGTTTTTCCTCAAAACATATCTTTGTATACGACGGCTTTAATATGCACCAGTGCGCACTGAGTGCATCCAATCGAATTCATTATAAAATAGAAAAAAGTATATTCAAAGTAGCAAAAGAAAACGATTTAGTAAATACTTTTGTACATGTAACACGTATTTTATTTTATTTGGTCACACTTTATCTCTTTATCAATTTTTTTATTTTTTTACAATTTTGTCTCAGTACACAAAGTCTTTTCTTTCAAAATTCTTTTTTTAGAGAAAAATTTTTGTAACTTTTACTGATGTTTTATAACTAATTTTTTATACTATACTTTGTATTATCCTCACTATTATATTAAGTATATTTATCAATTTAAGTGCAAATATGTTATGTAATCAATTATTCAATGTTGCTATGTGTTGGTCACACAGCATATTCTAAGTTAACTTCTGAGAAACCTTCATTACATAATGTTTTTTTTGTCCAAAATCATCAAAATAATATAATTTTTGAAAAATTAAATAATTTAAGAAATAATTTCCAAAATTATGTTTGTTCTTCAGACATAATATTCTACGTAATATTCTCGTAATATTCTGCACCTTTCTTAAAAAAGTGAGTCGATTTAAAATAGTCAAAAATTTAAATTGAAATTTGATTTCGTTTTAGTCTAAACCAGGAGAAGTAACACAAGCTGTAAAAGATGCGATCGATGTCGGCTACAGACATATCGATGGAGCTCATGCTTATGGTAATGAGAAAGAAGTTGGTGCTGCTATCAAGGCAAAAATAGCTGAGGGTATTGTGAAGAGAGAAGATCTATTCATCACCAGCAAGCTGTGGAATACCTTTCATAGACCCGAACTAGTTGAACCAGCTATTAAAAAAACGCTAGCTGATCTTGGTCTCGATTACGTAGATTTGTATTTAATTCATTGGCCACATGGATTCAAAGAGGGTGGAGAACTTTTTCCTACAAATACTGACGGTAGTCTCCAGTTGAGCGACGTAGATTACCTCGATACTTGGAGAGCTATGGAAGATGTGCTGGCCAAAGGTCTAGCGAAAAACATCGGCGTTAGTAATTTTAATTCCGAACAGATCACCAGATTGCTTGAAAATGCAACGGTTAAACCTGTTACAAATCAGGTAAATCAAGATTATTAAGAATGATAATAATTGTAAAATACTTTCTGACGATAATTAGTTTATATTAAATTCAAATTATGTTAATAGAAATTATTTTTCAAAATAGGATATTATTTTGGAAAATCAAAAATTTTACGACATAAAGAAATCCTGTTCTTTTATAACTCTCAGTACGTTTTGATTTATACATGTTACACAGAGATTATATAGACAAAGAAAAATAAAAAAAATAGGTATTTCCATTGACATCTCTAGATATTTTTCTTTCTATTTTTGTATTATTTTTCAGATTGAATGCCATCCATACTTGACGCAAAATAAGCTATCAAACTTCTGCAAAGAAAGAGACATTCTTATTACAGCTTATAGTCCACTCGGATCACCAGATAGACCATGGGCCAAGCCTGATGATCCAAAATTGTTAGATGACAAGAAATTAATTGACCTCGGGAAAAAATATAACAAGACACCTGCACAAATACTTATTCGTTATCAGGTATATTACAATGTTAATGTTTCAAGTACACTTTACAATAAATTATTAAACTCATCTAATAAAAAGTATCGGATATAATTTAGTACCTTTTAAATTACAGTTAAAAGTTTACAATATATTTATGATCATTATTATAAAATTTTAATAATTATTTGCAGGTAGATCGTGGCCATATAGTGATTCCTAAGTCAGTTAACAAGTCACGAATTGCTCAGAACATGGACGTATTTGACTTTAAACTTTCACCTGAAGATATTGCTTATATTGACACCTTTGATTGTAACGGAAGAATTTGTTCAGTAGATGGGTAAGGATTTATTACTAGTTTATCGTTGTTATTTAAAGACATTTTATATATTAATATATAGAGGATATAATAAATATAAAATATAATAAATAAAACTTTTATCAAGTTTTGCGATATATTAACATTTCTTTTTATTTTTTATTTTCAGGTCGAAAGCCAGCCCTTATTATCCATTTAATATTCCATTCTAAGGAATCAAAATGAACAAATGACATGTTTGCGTCTGTCTTCTATTAAACTTTTCGCATTTTAATTTTTGCAAACATATTTTTAAACATTTTGTTTTTTGAACATTATTAATTTGTGCGTACATAAAGATTTTTCTTTTACGATATTTTCTTATAATATTACTTTTATAAATGTTACAGCAAAATACATTCTAATTCTAACTATAATTATTGTTACTATTTTATCACAAATATTAACTTTTTATACAGAATTCAATTATATCAAAACTTGTGATGAAATAAAAAACTGCATAAAATAACAGTGCAGCGAGTTATTATTACTAATTGACAAACCACTAATTTATTAACCACAGGAATTAATCTTCTAAAAAGTTCTTGTTGCTGTCATCAATTTTTAATCCCGAATGAAGCATCCTTGAAAATGCTGATTAATAAATCTTGTCCAATAGTCTAATAATACTACAATTACACAATTGCATCATTTTTATCAGTGTTTTTCTTCGTGTTCAATCCTATTTGTACATATTAATTTGCATGTAAGTGACAAGAGTCTCATACTTATTATTGAGATCACATAGTAATGAGAATTGCTCTAATTGTATGAATGGTTGCGATACACCTGAAAATTCATTTACAAGCTCTATAGGCTTTCACGCAAGAATACCTAATGACATATATCACCATACCATTTCAAAAATCTACAGTATACGTAATGTAAATTATAAATTTTCAGTATTGGCTGTGCATATTGGAATACGCCTATAAAATATAAAGACATAATTAATTATGAAGTCATATTTTATTTGTATTCATTGTATGTTACATTTAACTCCTACTTCTAATTTTTTATATTATATGTCTTATATCTTATTATTGTGTACATTGTGCATTATATTTAATCCTTACTTCTAATTATTTTATATCTATAAATTATAGGCATAATTCCTTATTATAGGCATAAATTATAGATATTGATTACATTTACACTTTATGTCCATTCCATTAATGTGGATTAACTAATCTCGATTCAACTTACTCTTCGTCTTTTTTTAATCTTTAGAAAAAACAGAGATAAGTTGAACTGAGATTAAAATTAATCTACATTGGTAGAAATGGACATTAATCAGGTTTAATAATATTCGTAGTTAGAAACTAATCAGTCATTCCAGTTTTCAGAGGAATTATAAGATAATAATTATAAGATTGGTCAGTTTCATAATTACAGATATTATGAAACCCGATTAAGTGTACCGTGTAAACGTGATCATTAATTCCTATTCTTCCATTATATCCAGGTTCTTTATTGGGTTATACACAATATATACAAGATCATCTTAATACTCAAAGTGAACTTTCTAGCAGAAGCACAAATCGACATAGCGACAAAAGTCATTCTTGTTTTTGTTTCTGATTTTTGAACAAGAATAACTCTTGTGTCAATTTGTGTCTCTTAATGAAAATATTTTAAATACTGCTGCAACATTGCTGAAGTAATATTGCAAAAAGAAATTTTCGTTTCTATCTAATGTTTCTGCAATATATAACATTGAAATGTTGCAGCAATGTTGCTACAAGTTTCTGTGCTGTACGGGAATTGTGCTCTTCGAGCACAAGTAGGATTTTTGTAGAGGTTTTTCGTTTCTCTTTGCTATTTTTCTTGTTCTTTCATATTGAATTTTGCTTTATTTTCATTTCTGTTTGCGTAGATGGCCGTGCGAATCTTGAGTTATATATTCGTTGTAAAAATTTTAAGCATCATTTAATGACGATATTTTAATTTAGC
>NW_012130069.1:374977-397252 GCF_000143395.1 Atta cephalotes | reverse complement strand
TATATATATATATATATATATATATATATATAGTATGTTCAATTTGTAGAGTTGTTTGTGAAAAATCGTGAACATATATACAAATATTATTTTGTACATTTGCGAAGTATGAGAACTTATTTTTTTATCTAAATGCAGTTTTTATTGCAGAATTTATTAAATTTTCTAATTTTTAAAACTAGAAAAAGATGAAACGTAAGTTAAACTTACGAAATTAAAGCTAATCTACATTGATAAAATTAGACATAAGGGATTAAAGTTAATGTATGTTAATAGAAATTAACAGTAGAAGAAGATATTTTAGTAGAGATAGAAATGAACATATTAAAGATTAACGTAATTTTTATCTTCTGATTTCTAAAAACTGTAATTAGAAAAAGATAAAATATATGATTTATATATCTAACAAGATTTCTTTGTTTCCTTTTTTTTAAATGATTCTTACAAATAATTATACACACATATATGCACACAATATATGCACTCTTCTGGAGCGGTAAAATTATTTTATACGCGAGTTCTTTTGTACGCCTTTCTCTGTGCGTACATGTACAGTGTGTCTATAAGATTTATATTAAATTAAATTAAATTCTTGTCCTCATAAAATAATATATAAGATGCACACATTAGATATTTCATCAAACTGTCTTCTATATTTATGTCTTATCGCATAGCATGTTCTAAGTTGAAAATATTTTGAGTTCAAAATAGTGTATTATAAATTTTCACTGCCACAATAGTGTATTATAAATTTTAAATTTTCCAGCATTATTTATTAGAACTGATTTAAGGTCATGTAAATGTATAGTACAAAAGTAAAAATATTCGCAATGTTTTGCATTACAAATGTATACATAATTATTTCAGATAGTGTCAAATTGTTTGCAATTTCGTGATAAGAACGTAAATATGTAGGTACTATCATGTACTTACAAAAGAAAAACTAGAACTGTGAGACTTTAAACAAGATAAAAAATTATATGTATATTTAAAAAATATATTTAAATAAAAAAGATACGTCAAAGCATGCTGCTTAGTTGCGCGAATTTCATGTCTTGTGGTTGGTTATTTTCAAATGCTCATCGTTTGAAAACTATTGATGTCTTAAGATTTTGCTATTAATATTTTCGGTTTACTTTTTCATATATACGTGCTGGTCCTTGCGCTAACTCTAGTACACCTTATATATACCTTAAATAATATATATATATATATATATATATATATATTATTTATAGTATATTTTATTTGATATTCGATTACTTTAATTATTCCTTTGCCTTTTTATTTTTTATCTTTACAATTTTTCTTTAATACACAAAAACTTTCCTTGTGGAATTCTTCTTTTCACGCGATGTTTGTAGATACTAATATGAGTAAATCAAATATAAATGAGAAATTTTTTTTATTATTTATGGACGAGAATAAAAATATAAAAAAAACAAATTATTTATCTATATAGTATCCTGCTACATTAATATATTTTTGCCAGCGGATGGGCAGTTTGGCGATCCCATTTTCATAAAAAGTAGGTTGTGTCTGCAGTTAAGAGGATCCTAAAGTTTCTTGTTTTACCGATGTTTTACCGAAATCATGTAATTTTTGTACAAATATTTTTTTTCTCTTTCATTGATTCGAAAATTCTTTTCCAGGATTAAAATATATGCATTAATACGAGTCTAAGAAGTGGAGTCTATGCCTCGAACGAAAAATTTCAAAATTGATATATTTTTTGCCATTTCTTAGTAAAACATGGTGTCAGCTGTAAAGTCGTGACAACATTTGCTTGAAATAAATGCTTTGCTACCCGAATGTATGAAATAGTGGTTTCCAGACACGTAGTTATACGAACAAGTTACGTCGAGTTCTTAGAATTAGACTTAGACGCTTTATTGAGACGAATTTGTTATACGAAAATTGTGATACGAATGTGTGACTGCGTGTATCATAGTTGCATAAGATATTGTGATATTAATAAAAATATGTGATGTGCAGCGCATGGCGCGACCTCTAATGACTTCGTCGGAGTTCGAATTTTGCTTTAGAATCCTCTTAATTGCGCAAGAATTCCTCTCTACTGGCATCGTCCATAAATCATATTGTCCTCCTAATTCTTCTTTCAGTGTTTCAAACAAATGATAATCGTATGGAAAGATTTATCTCAATGCGATTATCATTTGTTTGAGCTGCTAAAAGAATTAAGAGGACGATTCTACAATAGTATAGATGAATTTGTGCGCAATTAACTGCAGACATAACTTATTATTTTTAATGAAAATAGGATCGCTAAACTGCTGGCAAAAATATATTAATATATTAAAGAACTACATAGAAAAATAATTTGTATTTATTTATTTGTATTTATTTGTATTTATTTATATTTTTATTCTCGTCTAATAAATAATAAAAAGAGAATTCTCGTTTATATTTGATCTATCTTCGTATAATAAATTCACTTTACCTATTTATATCTTTAATTGTATCATCGGTAGATATTATAATCCTTACATTCTACGACATTTTTATCACTTTATATTATAATTCTGCTATATAACTTTATATTATTATTCTGCTATGTAACTTTGTAGTCTTTATGTTATAATAATAATTAGGGATATATATCTGTGATAATAAAAGTTTTCAGAAATTTATATTTATAAACGTCATTTCAATATAAAGTTTTTTTTTTCGGCCGGATATATTGCCAGAAATCAAAGGCAATATTTCCCGGATATCTGATTGTGTTATATGTTATATGTTAGAAATTATTTTTTTTAGAGCTGATTGTTTTATCTTCGGATAAATCATGGATTATATTTTCATCAAGATAAATTATGTAGTAATTAGGTAATTTACCTATAAACAAAAGAGTAAAAGAGAATATAAGAGATTTTAGAGAGTAAGACAGTGAACTCTGAAATTTCTTAAAAGGTGGAACACAATTATAATGATATTATTTTGGAAAATAGAAAATTTGACACTACTATAAAGAAATCCTATTCTTTTATGTTTATCAACACTTGGATTTATACATGTTACATAAAAATCTTTTTATGTACAGAAAAATACAATAGTTATTTCTTTTGGCATCTCTTGACACTTTTGACCAATTTTGTATTATACATATTAGATCGAATGCCATTCATAATGCAAAAGAAACTCTCAAATTTTTGCAAGGAATTCTTATTATAATATATAGTCCACTTGGATCAGCAGAAAGATCTTAGGCTAAGATGAATCAAAATATTGGAAGATGAGCAATTAGTTAAGCGGGCAAAAGTATTAGATACCTGCAAGCAAAACTTATTCGTTATCAAGTTATTAAAATACTAATATCTTGAACGTATGCCTAATACTTTTCGATGAATTAGATGTGTTTAATATAATTGTAAATTATTAAATTTTATTTAAAAATCCGTATTTATAACAATTGATAACTTGATATATTGGTAATATACATTAAAATATTGTATAATGATTATTTGTAGATAGATCATGATCATAGTGATTGCTAAATTAATTATTAAAAATAAGTCACATATCGCTCCATATAGAATATAGAAGTATTCGATTTTAAACTTTACCCGAAAATATTACTTATTATATTGGCAGCTTTGATTGGAAGATTTTGTTCAACAGAATGGTAAGAACTCATTATTACTTTACTGTTATCATATTTATAAAAATACAACATATTTTATATCAAACATATTTAAGATATATGGAATAATAATTGTATTATATTAATGCTTTTTGTATTATATTAACGATTTTTGATTTTTAGGTTAAACGCCAATCTCTATATATTATCTGTTTAATATTCCATTTTTATTTTATTTAAATGAGCATTATTTAAATAAGCAAATCAGATTATATCTACGTTTCTATTAAACTTTCTGCATTAGAACAATTTTCAAGTTACTATTATTTTAATATATAAATATATAAATAACATATATAAATAATTATTTTTTTGTAATACAAATATGAGGCATTTTTTTACAAATCGAACGGATTTCGTCAAAAGTATAGAGGGTTACACTTTTTATTTGTTTAAAATTTTTTTCACGTGTTTCTTATATGAAATAAGCCGATACGGCTCATGCTTATTTTGGCAATTTTTTTTGGTCAATATTTTCGAAAATGCGAAAGGTTAAATTTTTGAATACTTGTTAATTAAATATACTTTTTAAAATCACGATAATTTTACCTTTATTCTTCTTATAAATCTTCCAGATGGGTTTATTTTAAAGATAAAAGAATCTTCATTTATTTATGCATTATTATTATAATTGCTGTTTAATAATGATTATTTTAAATTAAAATATTTGAAGTCATTTTACTATTCAATAAGGTAATCAAAATAAAAATGCCATTGTATTCTTCGTTAAATTTTCTATAAAAATTATCTTTTTTTTAATGGTCATTTGATATTATCTGTGTAGAAGAAATTAATTTCCGCGATGCGGTGGCAGATGGTGGACGGAGAGCTGGTGGCAATGAGTAGGAGATAAGCGATAGATTCCCTGCGTCGTATTGAACCCGTCAGTAAATGTGTTAGAGATTAAAAGAAATTAAAATAGATAATAATTAACTATTACTTGTTATAATTTGATAAAATGATAATCATAATAGAATTGTTAATAATACAATTGATTATATTTCAATGATATATAATAATAACAATAATAATAACAATAATAATAATAATGTGAACAATATGAAATAGAAAAAAATAGTCATAATACAAACACAGATTAATGAAAATAAAAAAAAAATATGTTGATGTTTTTTAACTTTAAAGAAATGAATAACTAAATTCAAAATCAGCGAATAATGTAAATATATTTATTAACCATATATATGTAAATATTATGAAATAGTAAATATAGTATAATACATAATAAAGTAATGACATATTTCTCTTATTTTAAGTTTATTAATCTTATATTATGACCGCAAACATTTATTTTCTTCATTTTTATATTATTTATATTACTATCATCATTATTATTATATATTATTATTGAAATATAATCAATTATCACATTATCATATTATTAATAATTTTATGATTGTTATTTTATTGTAATATATGGACTAAGCGTCCGCCCTCCGCGCGCCGTTTGTCCGCCGTCATGCTGCAGAAATTAATTTTGGTAATTATGCAATATAAAAACATTCTGAAGGTCACTCATGATATATGACAACATATGTCAAGATCAAGGCGATCTGGGCGGCTTCTCCTATATATACATTACCTTAATTTCTTTCATGCAGGTAATATCAAATGACCATTCTAAAAAAATTTGATTTGAGAAAATTTAACGAGGAATAAGATGGTATTTTTAAAAATTTTATTTTGGTGGCCTTGAGCAGTAAAATGACTTTAAATATTTTAATTGTTTATAATAATGTAACAATCATAATAATAATGTATCATACGTAAATAAAAATAATTCTTTTATCTTGAAAATGAGACCAATTTAGACTTTGTAGGATGAATAGAAGTGGAGTTATTGCGACTTTAAGAAGTGCATCATCAAGGTTCAAAACTTTAAATCTTTCGTATTTTCAAAAATATTGAGATAAAAAAAATTGTCAAAATACGGTTTATTTTATATAGGAAATAAGTAAAAAAATTGTGAAGCGAATAAAAAATGTTACCTCATATTAGATGTTCGATTTGTAAAAGAATATATATCTGTAATAATAATAGTTTTATAAATATTAAGAATAAAAACATTGTTTTTCAAATATCAATTTGCTTGTACGAAATTTAATTAAATCAAAATATACACTTGTATATACATACATATTATAAGATAAAGGAATTTTTGTACTATCTAGTCTAGAAATTGATTAATTTGACTGATTTCGTAAATGTTCGAACATTAATTATATTGCTATAATAAATCATCTTCGCAACAGGAGCAGCACTCGCTGAACTCCTCATCGCTGTTGCTGTCTAGTTCTGATTCCAAATGCATCATTTCCGAAGATATTGATTGATAGGCCTCATCTAAAGATCTAACATTGCAATTACATAATTCATGCTTGCGTTTTTCTTCGCAATCGTATCTGCAAATATTAATTTGCTTGCATGCAGAAGAAGTCGTACACTCATCGCATGTTTTACTGGGATCACACGGCACTGAAGATTGTGTTAATTGTTTGGATGCTTGAAGTACATCTGAAAATTTGTGATTATTTATGACTGAATATTAATTTAATTATGCAAAACAGATTTACTTTATGTAAAAAAAAAAATAAATTTTTTGTTACATTAAATATTTCTAATAAAATTTGAAAGAAAATAGGTCGATACATCAGTCTATAACATGTTTGTTTTCAAAGCAATGCTAAATAAAGGAGATTTTGTTAAACCTGGAGATTTAGATTTGAATACAGTTGAAGAAACTCGTCGGCAAGATTTGCAACAAATACAATCACGCGATTTATTCGCGGTTGTACGTGATGCGCGATGGTCCAATGGAACACAGCATGAAAGCGATGGACATAATTTTTCGCAGGTTTGAACTGATGCCTTTTCGTAAGCAGTTAACGTTATCGACGTTGCACATGAGCAGCAAGTCTTCTAAAAAGTAGGAAATATATACAGAACAGGAAGTATATAATATAAATATTGTCTATTCCTAATACTCACTCGTTTCCTATTTTCAAATTGACATTGACATTTTTTCTTCGTCATATATTTATTACGTGTGTAATCTTCTAATAAACCGAATAACTTTTTATCAGTTTCCTTCAATTCTATTTTTTCACTGTCACGCTGACATTTCTTGCAGGACAGCAACTTGCTCATTTGTCGCCTGTACATGAATTCTTTACTTTCAAGCTCCCTGATGTAATTTTTTAATTTCAATTCTTCTTCAGCGAATTGACGAATTTTTTTCAGACATATCAGATCTTCGGAATGAATGGAATGTAGGCTAGGTGTTTTGCGTTTCTGTATCTTATTGCGCAATTCTGCCAATTTTTCTTCCATTTCTTTATTAGCCAGCTCTAAGGATTCCAGTTCCATGCCAGTTTCTTCCAGTTTCACATCCGCATCTATGATCTTATCCTGCATTAATGGAAACTAGATTGTGAATTCCTATCGCATGAATTATTACTGTAATACTGCTTTACTTTTCGATTTTTAAGGGAGAAATCGCTCACAAAAAATTTTTTTTAATTAAAAAAAATTCACATTCTTAAAATATACACATTGAAAAATATTTTTGCAAAGTTTTAAAAAGATACTTAAAAAGGATAAAAAAATGATAAATAGCTTGAAATATTATTGCGAATGTTACAAAGACCGGTTTCACTTTTTCATATCTAGTACTTGGAACTGATTGCATGACTTGGAACTTTTTTGTTTGAGCAAATGTTTTTTAAACAGTCTACATATACATAGTGTATCTTAAGTATGTTAAAAGATTTTAAGGAGTGATTATTCACACAAATTCAAAACTGAAACTTCATATTGATGATTTTAGAAACGGTTCAAATTTAAAGGAGTCAAAGTTACAAGGAGTCAAAGTTGGAAAAAAATTTCATTTTTTCCAGAAATTTAAAAAATCATTTGAGTTATTTTGATAACTAATAATATGTTTAAATAGGCATGAAAATTTATCTTTTGGAACTATATTATCTTTTTATTCAATCAAGGGTGGACCTAAAGAGTAATCAATTACAATAAACTGAAAAGCGCAAAATTAAACACTAAAGCAAATGTTAAAAGTGTAACTGATAATTAAATAAAACGACTTTGTTCATTTGCAATCTACGAATTCTAATTTATTTTTTTTTCGAAAATGGCTTATTCTATTAAAATGTTAAACAGAATTTTTTTCTGCTAATAGTTGACGAGATATTTTACATTTTACATCTGGCACATATTGACATAAAATGTTAAATAATTCGTAAACTATTAACTTTTTGATAATCGTACTTTAATATTTTTATGAACAGAATAATGAGATAAATTAGTTAATGTAAAGAAAAACACATAGTTGCTTTAAAAAATTATGTATGCAAAATGGATAATTTTTTAATTAAGCAATTATTATTTAATTCTTCAGAGCATAATACGAAAAAACAAATGAATACTAATTATTTATAATAAGAAAGAAATAAATATGAATTAATTAATTAATATAAATATATATAAAAAGATAAAATAAAATATATAAAAGATATATAAAAGATAAAAAAAGATAAAATAAATAAATAAATAAAATAAATAAATATACATAAATATATATATAAATAAATAAATAAATATATATACATAAATATATAAATTAATAAATATAAAAATATATATATAATTAATATAAATTAATAAATAACAATTTTATTAAATAATTGTACTATAAAAAAAATTTTAAAATAAATTTTTTGTTATTTTATTGTTCTGTCAAAAAAAATTTCAAATTTATCTACTATTTTTAGCTATCAAAGTGCTTTAACTCCTTAAGTAGATTTATTTTCATCAATCCAAATTCATAATATAAATATTGTAGTTATTTAAATCGGTTGCTTTTGAATTTTCCAGAAAATTAACACTTCATGTAAGTATCAGTCGGTATCAGATTGTCACAACAATCACATTATATAAATTATACATCTTAATTTTTAATTTTTTGACTAATAATTTTATATATTTATACAATTTTAATTTTGAACTTGGTAACTAATAGTTTTAATAATTTTACATATATTTATTGATCTCATAATCATATACAAACAACTTTACACGTCTTATCTACATCATAGTTGGAAGAATGTAACTATAACGGTGAGTACTTTAATATAGTAATTGCTTTTGAAAGCAATATGAAGCAATGAATGAAGCAATGAAATTGTTTATAGATCTGTACCTGTAAAAGATTATAACTTATAGATAATCGTGAAAATTTTCTACCAACTAGTCGTTCAACCGAGCAACCGAGTCGTTCATTACGAGCAATTTCGTTTTCATCCTACATCTATAGATGTTACATCGGATTCCCATAAGATATGGATTATATATATTTATAAGAATATTTCAATGCGTCTTTTATACTGTTTAATGGCTTAATAAAGTGACTATTCAAGACTTTTTCACACCTGACTTTTTCACTGCGTTTTTATTCTGCGAATTTATAACATCTGATGTCATATAATACAATGTAACGTTAAGTTTTTTAATTAAATTTATATTTCATATCAATTTATTAGAACGTTAAAACTTTAACGTTTATTACACATATTTATATTCGAATTTGATTCTAATTTGCCTTTCTATATTCTTGATATTTTTGATAATTATTGTATTATTAAAAAAAAAGAATATTTAACCTAGATATTTTGATATAGAATTTTTGTCTTAAAATGATTTCAAGAATTTGGCATTAGCAGGTGGTACGTCGAATCTGAAACACCCTGTATATATAGAATCACTTATTTTAACTTAGTCATCTGTTGTTGTAAATATGTACATAGTACGAATTGTAAATTATACCAAAGATTGCATCATACATCATTGCATCGATACAAACACATAAAAAAACTGATTGCATGTCGGATAAGATGCGACTACATCATAAAATTTATTATTTATCGCGACAATCTCGTAAAATACACCAGAAAAAGAATTAAAATTAACATTCATCAAGTTCGCATTAGATCTTCCGTTAGTACATTAGTGCAATTTTTAATGTATGGTATTTAATTGTTAGATGTCGGGTGATAATAGTGTGTTTTTATAATGTTTTTTTCTATCCTTTTTCTCGTAAACGTAAACCTCTTAATAAATGTGAAAAGTCTATTTTTATGAAGTAGCATAAAACTGTTTTTTATAAAATAAATGAAGTGTACATATGATTGTATAAAAAAACAACTTAACATATGAAACAAGTTTATGACCTGTTCCATTTTGAGATATGAGAGATGTAGTTTTTATGATTCTGAACAATGTCTTCTGTCATATCCACAGAAAATTAACAAGTCAAAAGATATGGAGTTCTAAGTCACAGAATCTGAATGTTTGCTATATCTCTAACCCAGATAGCCAAGAGATTAGCGTATGGAACAAATTGATGTACTGCATGTTTTCAACTTGTCGACAATTTGCTGTCATTGGAATCTAATGTGAATTGCGTTAGCATCAGGAGGGCAAATAGATTTCATGAGTTTACGAAATTGTAAGAATATACATCGAGAAATAATAAACTCGTCACGTTGACAGCAAACTAATGCACGCATGATGACAACTTACCAGCAATTTGCTGAATTCTAAAGAAGACTTTACGCGACATCAGAAGAACAGACAGTTTATGAAAACTTGGCTTTAGTTTGCTGAAATGGAATAAGTGACAGCAAAATGGCAACCTTATTTGGCTATCTGGGAAGATAACTAACAATGCTCTCTTTTATATGTAATAGGTCAGCGTACATATATATTCTTGAATAAAGCATTCATATATACAAGGTGTCTCACAACTACTGAGTTATATTTTAAGGACGTATTTTTGAGATAATTTTATAAAGTTAATGGTCAATAAGAATCTGATAGTTAAAAATCTTGAGATATATTTATGTATAAATATAAATAAATTAAAAGTATTACACTGAAAAAGAAATCAAAAAAAATGTCTAAATCTTATTTAATTTTTTGAGAAATAAATTCTGTGTAAATAGATTCTGAAAGATTTTGTCTTACCTTTAAATAAAGAAAGCTTTGACACATTTTGCAAGAAGATTTAATTTTTAATTTTTAATATTTTTTATCTATTATGGTATATTGTCCAACCTTTGATATGATTTTGTTGACTATTTTTCTATATTCTTTCCAATATTTAATTTTATTTTTTAGTAATTTGTTAATAACTTTTTAATCTTATATAACTACTCTTATTATTTTAATGGCTGAAGATGACTAACAATAAGTAAAGTCAAAACGTTCCATTTATTATAAAAAAATTCTTAAATCTTTTATAATATAGATTAAATGTCTTAATAAATATTTATATTATCTTATTTTTTAAATTTATGTTTGACCTATCTTCCTATTCATATTTACATATTCAAGCAAGAAAATAATATTATAATATTTTTAGGAGTTTAAGTATTTTTGTAGCTATGCTCCAGTCTTCCATGAAGTATAACAACTGATAATGTATTACGAACACAAATTATCATTCTTTCGTTAAAAAAAAGCACACTGGCAAGATTTACCCGGATTCTTATCGTCGAATGTCAATCGTGTCGTACATGCAACTGTGTCGTTTCCTGGTGGAGGCTGTGGACCACACTTTTCAATTCGGCGACGAGTTTGTCGGCAGGATCTGACTGTGGTGCGAATATATTCATGATTTCTCGTACTTTGTTGTATGACCCATCATAACAATCTTGCTCTGCTTTCCACATGTTGTATGCCATCATAGCCGGGATGGAGCGTTCTATCGTAATGACTTTGTTCTTCAGCTGCAGCTGACGGTTAATCAGATCGCATTGACGTTCCTCGATCTCGGATGTTATGTTCGCCAACGGCGACTCAACAGCTTTCATAAAAAAAATTTATTTATATCTCTTTTATTAAAAAAAAATTTTATTAATTATGCAGTATAGGGGTCTACCTATAATAATCTTGACCTTGACGTGCGTTGTCAAGGTTGTGACCTTCGACAAATTTTAACCGTTCATTGTTTCTTAAAAAGTTATTAACAAAAAAATTCATCAATAAACCTAATTTTTGGACACAACTGCGCTTCAATGAAACAAATTCCCTGCTTTAAAAGAGCAAAATATTTTCTTATACTTATATAATTTTTTTTTATATAATTTTGCCTAGATTTCGACAATAATTCCTTCTCCATCAATTTGATTTTGGTTGTTTGTTAACCATTGATTCATGAGCTGAGAAGGCAGATTGATGTAATTGAATATTTATTATAGTAGAGAATTTTTAAAATTTTCTGTTTCAAAAATATAAATATTTTATTTCAAAAACACAAATTTTCTGCTTTATAAACAATTCAGATTGTTTCCCATTTATGTAGTTTTACCAAATTATTAAATTACATGAATTATTCTCTCTGCAAAAGTTAGTCCAATCAACTGCTGTGTGATAATATATTCAGTTCTTTTTCTAGGAATGTTTGCTTTACAAAAATTCTTTGCTTTAAAACTACATTTTTTTAATGAACTTTTTTTGTTAATAACCTTAACGAGCAATGGCTAAAATTTGTTCAAAATCATTCGAAGTCATGGCCTTAACAACATGTGTCAAAGTCAAGATTATTAGAGGGTAGTCCTTTATATTACATAATTACTAAAATTTTACTGGAATATTTTTAATTAAATTGATCAAACTAAAGTATATTTTTAATTTTGAATGGAACTATTTATTTATGTTTGGCAATAAAGTAGACAATAAATTAACGTTAATTGAAGGTTACTTACTGGTTTTGGTCGACATTCTGATGATTCTATGATTACAGTTGAAATATATGAAGATGAAATTAGTCGCACGGACGTCGACGATCCGAGGACTGTATTTTTTACTTGAGACTTTTGAATTAGATTGCAAAAAGAATGGAAATAGCTAGTTGTTTTTGCCGGAGAACGGCATTGATAAGAGTTTTGGAGGTAGGTAGATGAAATTTATATGCATAGCTTTTGCCGACAATATCAGTATGGTACTGGTAATCGAAAGTAAATATTTTATTATCTAATAAGTGATATTTCATTTGTGCATTTTTGTCGTACGACAAATTTTTCGAGCTTGTTTATTGGCTATGAGATAGAGAGAACCGAGAACCTCTCTATTCTAATATTATATTTGTCAACAACACATTTCAAGCCTATTATATTAATTGACTATTATATATATATTATATTAATTGACTAAGAAAGAGAAATTATCGGATCTCTGTTCTATAATCAATCAATGAACTTAAAATCTTTGTCATATGACAAATGTAAAGCCCATTTACCATAGTCGTAAGCCCATTCTACAATAATCATAAGCGTAATTATAAGTGGTTGTAGTTGTAAGAATTAACCAATCAAGTCAAATGTAAGGAGAATATTTGACAGTGATTGGTCAATTCTTACAATTACAATCACTTATAGCTGTGCTTTATGCCTATTGTAGAATAGGCATTATACGGTCTTAAGGCTATTCTACATTGGTAGATCGTATCATAGACATCGCAAGTCACAAGCTTGTTGCTTCAGCCAATTCGATGCTTCAATTTTAAAGTCACATAATGCTTATGACGCTACGATTCGACCAATGTAGAATGGTCTTTATGCTTTTGGAAAAGCAATAAATTGGCTCTCGCGACAATTTCCATCGCGCGGCAAATGTTGACGCGTTTTGTGTCTGCAGAATATAACGCATAATATAAATGCATAATAAAAATATCATGATATAAAATAGGTATTTTCTGTCACGAATTAAATATTGATCGACCTTTGTATATATACATTGAAATGAATATACAAAACAAAACACAATTCTGACATTCGTACTCTCAGTCTCTCAACAAATTTCCCGGTATTTTCATTAACTAACTTCACTTCTCTCAGTTAATAAATATTATGGCAATTTTTATTAACGATGTGCAGAATGATATAAATGTTTACTGATTATTTAGTAATTGTGAAAGCCGAGGACAAAGATTATCGAGATATCTGAAATCTGGAGCAGGCCACGTACGGCCAAACGAGCCACAATGTTATCACTCGGCTCATTCAGAAGTATAAATTTATTGGATTATTTCTAAATAAAATCGTAATGTTTAGAGCTGTATAATTCTATATAAACATATAGTTATTATTTATATGAAATAGTAGATATAAATATATCTACGATTTTTTATAAATCTTATTACTAGCAAGAAGTTATCTGTGCAGTAAAGACAAGCACAAAGTTAAGTACTCTATTCATTCTCAAAAGTTTTATGAGAACAAGTTACGATTCTTCTTATTGAGCTACATATCAAATGATTTAGGAATTTTCATTGTAACTAATTTCTTGTAACAAGCAGATGCGCAACTGACTCATGTTTTGTATAATTGTATCATTGCAAATGATATTGCAAACGAAACATTAAAAAAAAATGTCTGTTATTCTTGAATAATTACATGGGACATTTTATATTATTCCTAAAACATTAAAAGATAGAAAGATTTGTCTTTAAAGAATTAACATTCTCACAGTAAACTGGAGGAGCCGACAACGCGGCGAGATGACGACGACTTCTCTCTGGTAACTGTAACAAGCGTTTCCCTCCAGAGCACAGGCAGCACTTTCACTGGATCAGTCTACACAAATTGGGAAGAGAAATTCGCCTGTCATTCATTACAGGGCCGAGGTCGCGTTTTCAGCTATCGAAAGAGAAGGACTCACTTTGGCGATGGAGTCTTCAGCGCACCAGCTGGCGTCTGTCCGCGTCATGTTACTTCGTCAGTCATTCGTCGTAATACAGGTTGAATGTTAAACGCAATTGTTACGACTTTTATTTTGAATAAATAGAGATTTCCATAATTCAATCTGCAAATAGCATGTTTGAAATGGGAAGTATACATGTTACTTGTACAGTATCTATGTTTTATCTCTTCTTACTTTCGACGAGATAAAATATGTGAATACGTAGTGAATACGTAAATTGATGTTTTTCTCGAAATGAATAAATAAAAAATAGAAACTTTCTATTATAGGTGATTCTCGGCTTGTGTTTATTTGGCCGCAAAAAACTAGCCGGAGTCGACTCTCGAATGTCCTTGTGCCCCTTCTACGTGGTATCCTAGTTGGACTATTATTCATAGACACTCTTCATCTATGGCCTGGAGAATTCTTACCTACATGTCTACCGCCAACCATGCCAATTACTTTACCGCCGGTTAAATGTAACGTCATTGAGCCGCGTTGGTATGATAATAACTGAATTTTTGCATCACCTAATGTTCACATCATATTTGCATAAATATATATTTGCGATACTGCGAATATGATTTTATTAAAACACTATACGATTTTCGATAAAAAAAAATTATTTTGTTTGAAGGCTTTTTGATCTTTTTAATTACATTTGGAATTCGTTTTAATTACAAGAAAAGATTTGCATTTGGGAAAACAGTTTCGCACAGTTTCAAGTTGAATGAAGACAATAGTTTCTATGATCTAAATTTAAAAAGTTGTATATACATACTTGGACCTCATAATTAAAGTCTACTTATACTATAAAAGGTAATAATTCAGTAATGTTTGTTTTTTAGTAATGCTGACGGTACCATATAGAATTGTAATTATGATTGAATATGTGAGTTAAACGATAAAAAATTCAACTTCAAATAAAATATTATTGACAACGAGAGTTTTACATAATTTTTGAACAAATTGTAAAATTTATTCGTATCTGCTTTTTCACATTTCTGTATCACTTGCGATGATTTGCATTTTTTATTATAGCAAAAGAAATATTTTTCATATTTGTCGTGTCATAATAAAGTTGCAATCAATTTATAAAATAAACTACATACACATATATGTGCGAGTGTAATATTGAAACATGTGATTTTAACACTTATTTCTACACTTATTAATAAAATGGCGAATTTGTCAAGAGAGACACTAAAATTAATTTATTTTCGAATAAAAAGTACGCAAAAATAGTTGCACGATGGCAGAATAACTTCTCTTAAAATAGGCACGAACGTTTGTCTATAAAGTCTGACCCAGGTCTTATATCTCGGAAACGGTTAGATTACGGTTATTATAGATATGGAAAAATGTTTCATATGAAAACATGAATTTTGTAGGATATTAAGGGAAATGATAAAAATATGAACTTGACCTTTTCAAGATCAACATGACTGATGTTTTCATAAATGGAAAAATCCTCTATTTTTTATTGCATATTCTTGTAGTTCACTCAAAAAACTTTTCAAAATATTATAAAAAAAAAGTTAATTTTCACTAAGAACTTTTCAAATTGTGAGGATTGAGAGTATAGTACCACCATTAGTATTACCTAGAGATCCTATCCTCTAATCAGAGTTGCGACATGAGACGATTTGAGCCAATTTTTGTATGCAGGGTAGCAGTTTTAACAAAATTGATAACAGATCCTGGTGAACATTTTTTTCAGAATTTTTCATATACTTTTTCAGGATTTCTATATAATTTTTCAGAATTTCTACATATTTTATAACTTTCTCACATTTTTTATACAAATTGGAACATTTCTCAGAAAATCAACATCTTTTTTCTCAGAATTTTTTATATTACATAATATTTTATATATTAATTATGAAATATCGAAGATTTTCTAAGCTTTTTAAATATAATCTCTGATGAAATGTTATTTAAATCTAAAAATCTAAAATCTTAAAATTATTTTTTAAAAATTATAGGATGAGAAATTCCAGAATATTTCAGAATTCACTCTTATATGAAAAATTTTAAGAGAAGATGTAAACTTTTCGAATCATCATCATTCTTTTGTTTCGTCCACTGATAGGCAGTCCTATGGACTGCCTCCTCTAATGTTTGTTTATCTTTTTCTATCCTGCCAATCCAATTTGTTGCTATTTTTTTCAGATCGTCGGTCGATCGAGTTAGTTGTCTTTCTACACTTCGCTTGTCCATTCTCGGCCTCCATTCCAAGAGCCTTTTCGTCCATTTTTCATTCTGGCTATGTACAGCCCATTTTTGTTACATGCTCTATAATATCTCTAATCATAGTTCTTTGTCTCAAATCTTCATTTCTCACTCTCCCGCATAGTTACCCCTAACATTGAGCGTTCCATTCTACGTTGTGTGTTTTTAATTTAGTTGCCGATGACTTAATTAATGTCAGAGTTTCTGCTCCGTATGTTAGCACTGGCAGGATGCACCAATCAAATATTTTTCTTTTCAAACATACCGGTAGTTTGCTTTTAAACGTTTTTCTAAGCTTTTCATATGCTCCAGCTCAAAGATATTCTTCTCTGCAATTCATATGTTTGATTGTCTTTGTTGATTTTGATTTCATGATCAAGATGTATATATATTTTTCAATTATTTCTATTTCTTGTTGTTTTAATAGTGATATTTTGACTAAGAACTAGGTTCGTCATCATTTTTGTTTTGCCAGTATTCATGTTCAAGCTAACTTTTTCTGTTGCTGTTTGAAGCTCCATAGTCATTTTTCTTGCTTTTCTCAAATCATCGGCTATAATAACAATATTGTCAGCGAAGCGGAGGTTGTGTGCTTAAATATTCTCCATCGATTTTTATTCCTTTATTATGTCACTCTAATGTTTTAAATGCGTATTCCAGAACGGTGTTGAATAATTTGGTGACATTGGATCCTGTCTAATTCCTCGTCCAATTTTTGTGTTTACTATTGATGTGTAATTTTACTGTTGTTGTTGCTTGTTGATAAATGGATAATTTTTATATATCGATAGTCGATTCGATATTCCTTCAGTGCTTTTAGTATTTTATTGTGTTTTATTGTATCGAAAGTTTTTTGAAAATCTACAAATAACAACACCAATGGTTTATTATACTTCATTGATTTTTCTATTAATACCTTCAGATTCTGTCGTTGGTTCTAAAATTTAAATAGAATCCAGCTTGCTCTCTTGGCTGGTATAAATCTAACTTGTTCTTCATTCTTGTTGTTCTAATTCTAGTAAAAAATAGTTTGTAAAGATGATTCAATAGGCCGATAATTCTTTAGATTCATTTTATCGCCTTTTTTATGGAGTAGGATCATCACCACATTATTCCACCTATAAGGAATGGTGGCATCCTGGAGACATAGATTAAAAAGTGCTTCTATTTTTTTCATTATTATTTCTCCTTCAATTTTAATAGCCTCTATGACGATCTCATCGTCGCTTGGTAATCTATTATTTTTCATTTTTCTAAGAGCGTGCTGGATTTCTCTCCTAGTTATTTTGGGCATGTCTTCGGATTCTTGGTTCAATACTTATTTTTCTGCTGTTATGAATAATAGTATTGAATTTTTGTTTCTGCACCTTCTGTACAGTTTTTCATAGAATTTCTCCACTATTTCAATTAATTTGTCCCTGTTGTGTTCTATTTCATTGTTTCTATTCTGGAGCTTCACTATTTCAATTTTGCCCTTAGGCAGATTTCTTTTAATACTTTGAGACTTCTGTTCTCTTCTATAGTTTGTCTGGTTTTTTTCTAATTTATATTGTCGAAGATCCTCCCTGAATGCTTTGGTTGTTCTTTTATTTATCTCTTTGAGTTCTATTTTATTTGCTTCTTTGTTATTCTTCAGAAGTTTCTTTTTTCTATAAGCTTTCGTGTGTTCTGACTTATTTTCTTTCCTGGGCAGTATTTCTTTTGAGCTTCTTGTAGATGTGGTTTCCACTATTGTATTATTTAGTGTATTTATGCTATATAAAATCTCCTCTTTTTAGTTTGTTCTCTAACTGTACTAATATAGTTTTGGAACTTTTCCATATTTTGTGGGTTATTCCGTAATTTTTTATTTGTTTTTCATTTTATATCTCTTATTCTAATAATATATTTAATGTAGTTTTTATCATAGTCACTGCTGGTAGTAAACTGATTTAATACTGTAACATCTTGAAATATTTCTTTTTTGTTAGATATAAAATGATCTATTTAATTTTTAGTTCTTTTGTTTGGGCTTTCCCATCTGTATTTTTTCTTGAAGAAAAAACTATTCATTTGGTATTGTCCATTTTCCAATAGAAATCCTAATAGTTGTTTGCCTCTTTCGTTTCTATCTTCTGTCCCAAAGTTTCTAATGCTGTTTTCATTGAGTTTGTTTTTAAACCAATTTTTGCATTGAAATCTCCGCATGTAATTGTGAAAAATGGCTAGAATCTTCTTCCATTACTTTTAGTCATCGTAAAAAAAAAAAATCTCCGTTTCTTCTCCGTTTGTATGATCCATAGTTGGGATCATACGCTTGAATAATTTTTAAATTATATCTGCTATTTAATTTTAAAATCAGGTATGTAACTCTAGTAGAAACTTGTTTTATAGCTGATGTATCATCTGAAAACTTCTTATGAATAAAGAAACTTATTCCTCCTATTGATTCGTTTTCTTTCCCTATAGATAAAATTTGTGGTTCGAGATCTTAATGTTATCAAATTTTCTCTACGTTTTCTCATTTCGCTAACTCCCATTTAATCTTTGGCAGTTACATTTCTAACTCCTCGAATCTTTCCTCTGAGATCAGTGATCTGATATTATATGTTGCAATACCAGATCACTGATCTTAAGTCTTTCTTTACACAACTTTCATATGAAATATTTTTCCATATTATAATTGTTTCCAAGATATAAAGCGTGGATCAAACTTTATAGATATCCTGTATAATCGGCACATTATACATAAATATACAGCATTGAAAAATTAATTATTACTATTCGTGATATACACATATGAATTATATTTTGAAAAGAATAAAGCAAGAGAAGACAGAGTGTTTATATAATGTTACCGGAACCGCTTTAGTAAAAAATAATTATAATTAAGCGTGATGGAGATGATTAAGATGAAGATAATCGCAAAAATGAAGTATGTATATGTGCTTACATAAGGCGATAAAAATAGAAATTACATCTTTACATTGCCTAGGAGAATTTTCATTATGTTTCTTTATAATATCTTAAGCATACGTATCGCATTGTCAAATGTAAATGCCTCTCTTTTATCTCGTTACGATCAGATATAAATCGATCAGATATAAGTCGGTGGTTCACAACACTTTATATTTCTAAACGGTAGAGATATTGACGAATGTTTATGAAGTGAGTTTATCACATGAATACTTATCACTGTTAACTTACAATAAAAAAGAGCAAATATCAGTTTCTACGACATCCATAGCCTCATTCAGTAATTAAATCTTGAATTGAAAAGAAGCTTTTATAATTATTATAATTTCTTGTTACAGAATATAGGTGTACTATTTTCTTTATTGCATTTAACGTTATTTAATAAAATTGATCTAAATTTAAATTACAAAACATAAATTACATAATAAATGTCAAAGCTACGATATTTAAATCAAATGTCAAAAGTGTTAATAAGAAATTGCGGTGTTGTAGAAATATTTATGTAAAGGTAAGTACCGAAAGCTCATATTTTTAAGTATTATATTATGTCAAAAATTAAAATTAATATTATGCCATTATTTCTTATATTATTCAGTCTTTCAAAAATAATTTTTAAGAGAATGAAACTTTGTCAAAAAATAATTATAAATTGATAATTTAAAAATATTTCAAAACTTAAAGTCTTTATTTTTTAAATCGATGTTTTAGATAATGATCTAACTGATCTTTTATGAAGCTATAAATATAAATGAAGTACGTTATATCTCAAATTTTTTACGAATTTTACAAAATTCTATGACATGAATTAAAGTCGCACCAAAACAGTTTACAATGTTAAGAAAAAATGAATTTATATTATTGCATACGTGTGAGTTTGTGAGCCTTATATGATTTTTTTTCACTAAGTTGACTGTTTACAGAAGATAAATGGAGTAGCGCTCATTATATTAGGTGTGGGAAAAAGTTCGTGGCGTTTTTTTAATGCCATCTAATGGGAAAAACGCCACGAACTTTTTCCCATACCTAATATTTTTAAAAATAAGATTAAAGAAGTTTTTTTTACAGTGCATCTGTCATGTTTATACATTGTTATATGTTTAATATATAAAGATTATGCGTTTCGCAGTTTCCTTCTAGAGCTATTCTTGGAGTGCCATTAGGGCGAGAAGTAGCCTGATACTCCTATCAGGTATCAGGCTACTTCTCGCTCTAAAATAGACTGCAAGGTTCACGAAACATTGGCACTCCAAGAATAGCTCTGGACACGGAGAAAATCCGCGAAACGCATAATTTTTATATAGAAAGCACCTGTGGAAGTCTCAAGAATATTATCAGACACATTTAATACTTAACAAATATATAAATTAAAGATAAAGACTTCTTTGAAAGTGAATTTTAAAATAAATAATTTTAAAATTAAATTTTACTTTTGTATATGATTTTTAATTTATGTCATGAAACTTTTGTAAACGAATTCTGAGATTTGATCAATTTCCATTTATATCCGTTTCATAAAAAATCAGTCTAAAATATCGATCTGAAAAGAAACTTTAAGTTTTAAAATGTTTTTTGGATCATCTTATTTATAATCATTTTGATAAAGCACATTATCTTGAATAATTACCTACACTCTAAAAAATATTGGTGTAGATTTAACACACCTCTGTGGATTTAAAAGCCATTTAAAGCTATAGATGAGTGTGTAGATTTAAAACCCATGTTAAATCCATATTATATTGACAAATTTAACACAGTGAGAATTATGTAAACATCGCATGGTATTAAGTTCACAACGCTATTTTTTAGAATTTTGGAGTGTGATTTTAGAAGATAGAATAGATGATTTTTCACGCAATACGCAATAAAATTTATTACATAAAAGATATAAATAATGAACAATTTGAATAGTTATTATAATGTATGTATTACATAATTGATTTTCTTAATTATATAAATTAATAATTAAATTGTATTAAATTAATTATATACGCATTTTAACTTTAATTAATATAAATTAAATTAAATAAGTTAAAAGTATATAAGTATATACCACATTATATTTAGTATATATCACACTTAAACACGCGAATTTTAGGTGATATGATTCATTAACTTTAAATATTAACTTTAAATATTATTTTTTTAACATAGAATATAATATTTCTTGAGATATATATTTTCTTGAGATATATATACGCATCATCATCTCAGAGATAGGTATGTCTAATTAGACCTACCTATCTTTGAGAAACATTTTTAATCAATATATAATGAAAGTCTTGTCAATATAACTTTTCTCGATATGATATGTAATTTCATTATTTTAATAAATCTAATGATGTATAAACTTAATAAACTATTTAATTGAAATGTTCACAGTTAATGAGAATGGATTTCATATTTTTGGTACTATGCATTCTTTGCATTGTTGGGATTTTTTCAATTCTGTCGAACTACCATCAATATAATATTCGACAAAAGTTCGGAAATATTCCCGAAATCAAAGGATATCCTTTCATTGGTGTTGCATTTGATTTTATGAAGTTATCAGAGTATGGTATAAAAAAACTTTACACATAAGATTTTGTCATTATTCTTTTACATAAAATGCCATATATATATATATATATATATATATATATATATATATATATATT